>NC_082704.1:39098974-39389604 GCF_949987515.2 Delphinus delphis | reverse complement strand
CTGTTGGTGGGAATGTAAATTGGTGCAGCCACTATGGAAAACAGTATGCAGGTTCCGCAAAAAACTAAAAATGGGACTTCCCTGGTGGCGCAGTGGTTGAGAGTCTGCCTGCCGATGCTAGGGGACATGGGTTCATGCCCCAGTCCAGGAAGATCCCACATACCGCGGAGCGGCTGGGCCTGTGAGCCATGCCACTGAGCCTGCGCGTCCAGAGCCTGTGCTCCACAATGGGAGAGGCCACAACAGTGAGAGGCCTGCGTACCACAGAAGAAAAACAAAACTAAAATAAAAATGGAGATATCATCATAAGATCCAGCAATCCCACTCCTGGGCATATATCTGGAAAAGACAAAAATTTTAATTCAAAAAGATGCATGCACCCCAATGTTCATAGCAATACTATTTACAATAGCCAAGACATGGAAACAAACCAAGTGCCCATCAACAGATGACTGGCTTAAGAAGACGTAGTACGTATTTATAATGGAATATTACTCAGCCGTAAAAAATAATGAAATATTGCCATTTGCAGCAACATGGATGGACCTAGAGAATATCATACTAAATGAAGTCAGACAGAGAAAGACAAATATTATATATCACTTATATGTGGAATGTAAAAAAATAATACAGATAAATTTATTGACGAAACAGAAACAGACTCACAAACACAGAAAACAAACTTATGGTTACCAAAGGGGAAAGGAAGAGAGGGATAAATTAGGAGTATGTGATTAACAGATACACACTACTATATATAAAATAGATAAACAACAAGGATTTACTGTATAGCACAGGGAACTATATTTAGTATCTTGTAATAACCTATAATGGAAAAGAATCTGAAAATATATACATATATATAACTTAATCACTTTGCTCTACAGCTAAAACCAACACAATATTGTAAATAAACTATACTTCAATTTTTAAAAACCTGCAAAATGTTGCTGAAAGAAATTAAAGACAGAAAGAAATGGAAAGACATCCTGTGTTCATGAATTGGAAGACTTAATATTGTTAAGATGGCAATACTGCCCGAAGTGATCTATAGATTCAAAGTAATTCCTATCAAAATCCCAATGATATTTTTTGCAGAAATAGAAAAATCCATCCTAAAATTCATAATGGAATACCAAGGGACCCTGAAGAACCAAAACAATCTAGGAAAGGAATAACAAAGTTGGAGGTCTCAAACTCCCTGATTTCAAAGCTTACTACAAAACTACAATAATCAAAACAGTGTGGGAAATTCCCTGGCAGTCCAGTGGTTAGGACTCCATGCTTTCACTGCCAAGGGTGTGGGTTCAATCTCTGGTCCGGGAACTAAGATCCCACAAGCCGTGCAGCGCAGCCTAAAAAAAAAAGTTTACAATAGAATATTATTCAGCCACAAAAAAAAGAAATATTGTCTTTTGCAACAACATGGATGGGCCTTGAGGGCATTATGCTAAGTAAAATAGGTCAGAGAAAGACAAACACTGTATGATCGCACTTTTATATGGAATCTCAAAAAACCAAGCTCACAGTTATAAGGAACAGATTGGTGGTTGCCACAGGTGGTGGGTAGGAGGTGGGTGAAATGTGTGAAGGGAGTCAAAAGGTACAAACTTCCAGTTACAAAAAAAATTCTGTAACTATGTATGTTGACAGATGTTAACTAGACTTACTGTGGTGATCATTTCAAAATATATACAAATATCGAGTCATTATGTTGTACACTTGAAACTAAAATATAAAGTATGTTAATTATACCTCAATAAAAACTCTTTCTCTGAGATTATTGTTTATCAAAAATGGGAGAACTACAGGGAAAATTTTTTCTTCAAAGGAAAATTATGTATAAAACCTTCTGGTTTATTTGATTCTCATTCTATGGGAGCTATTTATAACTGAGAGCTTTAGGCAACTTAGAGCAATGGAAATAACTCTTGTCTAGAAATATGCAAATAGACTTTGGCAAGACTGGGAAGGAAAGGCCATCCCCTCCTGGAGAAAAACCGCTGAAAAGGAGGCCAGGAATTTTCAGTTGATCTGATTACCTGCAAACAATACCTGGAACAGTTTTGGTCTCAGAGCATTTTACAGATTTAAAAAATATGCAGTTTTAAATTTTTTATGTGGGTTATATCTGTCAACATCTACTGTATTAAATATTAACATGAAGAATTTTAATAGATTTTTAAATTCATTTAAAGCTTACAATAAAGTAACTATTACATCATATAAACTTAAATTATAAATTCTCACACAAAATGTATTTCCTAAAAGAGTCATGAGGAGATAGGAATTTTAAAAAAATATTTGAATACAACTCAATAACAATAAAACCCAACCAAAAAAATGGGCAGAAGACCTAAGTAGACATTTCTCCAGAGAAGACATACAGGTGGCCAATAGGCACATAAAAAGATGCTCAACATCACTAATTATCAAAGAAATGCAAATCAAAACTACAATGAGGTATCACCTCACTCCAGTCAGAATGGCCATCATCAAAAAGTCTACAAATAATAAATGCTGGAGAGGGTGTGGAGAAAAGGGAACCCTCCTACACAGTTGGTGGGAATGTAAATTGGTGCAGCCACTATGGAAAACAGTATGGAAGTTCTTTAAAACAATAAAAATAGGGCTTCCCTGGTGGTGCAGTGGTTGAGAGTCCGCCTGCCGATGCAGGCGACACGGGTTCATGCCCCGGTCCAGGAAGATCCCACATGCCGCGGAGCAGCTGGGCCTGTGAGCCATGGCCGCTGAGTCTGCGCGTCCGGAGCCTCTGCTCTGCAATGGGAGAAGCCAAAGCAGTGAGAGGCTCGCGTACCGCAAATAAATAAATAAATAAATAAAAATAAAGTTACCATGTGATCCAGCAATCCCACTCCTCAGCATATAACTGGAGAAAACTCTAATGTGAAAAGATACATGCACCCCAATGTTCATAGCAGTACTATTTACAATAGCCAAGACATGGAAGCAACCTAAATGCCCATTGACATGAATGGATAAAGATGTGGAATATATACAATGGAATACTACTCAGCCATGAAAAAGAATAAAATAATGCCATTTACAGCAACTTGGATGGACCTAGAGATCATCATACTAAGTGAAGTAAGTCAAAGAAAGATTAATACCATATGATATCACTTATATGTGTAATCTAAAATATGATACAAATGTACTTGTTTACAAAACAAACAGACTCACAAACATAGAAAACACACTTATGGTTACCAAAGGGGAAAGGAGGGGGAAGGAGTAAATTAAGAGTTTGGGATTAGCAGACACAAACTACTATGTATAAAACAGATAAACAACAAGGTCCTACTATATAGCACAGGGAACTATATTCAATATCTTGTAATAACTGTAATGAAAAAGAATATGAAAAGATTATATATATGTATAACTGAATCACTTTGCTGTACACCAGAAACTAATACAACATTGTAAATCAACTATACTTCAATTTAAAAAAAGAAAAAGAAAATCTCCTTAATATCTGTTCTAATGTCTGTTGAATTCTTATACATGTTCCTGCATTTAATTTGTTGTCATTATGGTACATAATGAATCTCTGGAAAATTTTGCCATACATTCATGAGAAAATGAGAGTGAAAAAGGTAAATAACTTTACCTTACAGACCCTGTGAAAGGTTGACCTAGAAAAATAAAAGAACTGACTCTTTAGTAAAGTGGTATAATGCAACATTATTGAACAAAACTCACTATTTCATTTTGAGCAAATTAGACCATAGGTATATTAAAATGTAGCTGATAATATTTAGTTCTTTGTAAAAAAGATGTTTAAAAATTAGCAGGATGCCACACTTTAAAAAATAAAGTAGATCAAACTTTATTAGAATACAGTTCTTATTAAGAAAACTGAGGTGGCTCTGAAAAGAGCCTTTGGTTTGCGATGCTCAGCTGGTCTGGAGGCAGCTCATTTGCGGGTGGTGTTTCTGATGACTACCTTGGTGGCCTCAGACACGACGTGCTTTCCGATATTCCCAGGCAGCAGCAGGCACAAGGAGATGAGGATCTCTCTGGAGGTGATGATGGAGCACTTGGTGGAGCGGGCCAGGAGGGAGGCATAGTCTGAAATACTTCCAGTGATATTGTTAAGAAAATAATTCATGCTGTGCATGACATTTAATGAAATACCAATGTTAGAGTGGACCTGCTTCAGAGCCTTGTAGACAGGGGTGGAGTAATAGCTACTAGAGTATCTCTATCCATCTCCCCCTTCTCTGTTTTGGAAGTGGCTTTATTGAAGCCCTCCTTGGCAAAGATAGATTTAGAAGAATGCTCAGCCATGATGGACATAGTTTTCCAATACCTTAGAATGAAAGAGAAATGTGGTAGTGACCGCGAGCTATTTATATACCGTGTATGCAGATGAGGTATTGAGTACCGGCAACATCTGACTAGATGAAATGTAATGCAGGAAACCCTATCAATGAGCCCCCACGTGGTTAAATGTGATTGGGTAGTTCTACCTGGCAAAAGCCAATTAGAAGGCATCGAATAACCTGACTATCTAAAAGCTTCCTGTAGCCTCCACTGACAAACCGCTTTACAGGCGCCATCTACAGCGCCTAAGTTGTAGAAAATTCAGCTTCAGGTCTTTGAGACTATGACTTCTGTAACCCAGGTACATAATGCCAGAGCAATGACGCTGGCCACGTTTGGGCCATTTGTCCACCAACCCAGAATCTGATATCCCGGGCTAAGCCACCCTGGCTTGAACAGGAACTCTCCAACTTAGGGCATGAGCTCCTGGAAAACAAGGGACCTGCCTGGAAAGCCACTGCTCCAATTCTGACCAAAAGCCTCAGTGAATTGCCAAAAAGGGAAAAATGGCAAAACCAGTCTCCAAATACAGAACACAAACAAAAATAAGTATATTTATGAAAAATGTAAAATATCCTTAAAAGTTAACCAAGATTAAAATTGTTTGTCTTTACTTTTTTATTTTATTTATTTTTGGCTGCGTTGGGTCTTTTGCTGCATGCGGGCTTTCTCTAGTTGTGGCAAGCGGGGGCTACTCTTCGTTGCAGTGTGCGGGCTTCTTGTTGCAGTGGCTTCTCTGCTTGTGGAGCACAGGCTCTAGGTGCACAGGCTTCAGTAGTTGTAGCATGCAGGCTCAGTAGTTGCGGCACGCGGGCTCTAGAGCGCAGGCTCAGTAGTTGTGGCACACGGGATTAGTTGCTCTGCGGCATGTGGGATCTTCCTGGACCAGGGATAGAACCTATGTCCCCTGCATTGGCAGGCGGATTCTTAACCACTGCGCCACCAGGGATGTCCCAAAACTGTTTGTCTTGACAATACATAAATCCAAGAAAACCACCCTTAACCATATAGTTGGTGAATAAATATGAGAGCTGTTGCCTGGGGAAAAAAATAATAGATTACACATCTAAGTAACCTCCTTAGGGAAAAAAAGGAATAATATAGAAAATATTATTCTATGAAAAAGATAGCTCTTTCAAATATCTATGTGATACAATTGAAAATATTGATAAAATGTGTGGATTTGTGGAAAGTATAAATTACAGAAATTAAACCTCCCCCAAAAAAAGACTTAAGGATTAAGAAAATGGAAGAAATTGAGGTCATCAAAGAGCTACCATCCCAAATGGCCAGGCTTCCAAAAGTACTTAATGTCAGACCATTAAGAAGAGGTATTTTTGTTGTTGTTGTTGTTAATGAAAACAATAGATTATGAAGAAAATTACATTTTTATTTAAAGGAAATATATGAAAGAGCATGCTAAAAAGAGTTGAGTGGTCATATTTATAAACAAGGATATAAAAATTCTACATAAATGATTAACAACTATATCTGGTATAGTAAAAGATGAACAAAAAAAGACATAGCAGACAAAATGTTTCAGATTGAGTAACATACAAATATGTTTCACTTTATAATGTAAAGGGGAAAAAAACCTTCAATTAATCTCCATATATGCTTTAAATCCCTTTGCTAATATGATGTTTGTTTCATGGTGAAATACTAAAATTACCATCATTAGAGACAGGGTGCACAAAAGCTGAGCCTTCTCATCAGGACTATTATTTATCATTATCTGGTATATTAGAAAAATTTTATAAAAGGACTTGAAAAAGGATTTTATGGCAAAGACGTAGACAAACTATCACAAAATAACCTGCAAGTAAATCCCCTGTGGGGGAACAGAATGCCACATTATTGTCTTACACATCAAAATAAAATTTGGGGAAAGCAAAGGTTCTTTTTAGAGTTGCGTGTTCAGAGAAAGCTGTGGACATGTTCAGAAAAAACAATTCACTAAGTCAATTATATCATGCTAATTGTTGTTGCTTCAAAACACCAGTGTTTGTCATTATACCATACAAATGTTTTTACCAAAGTTATTCTAGCACATTTGTCTCATACATATTGTATTGGAAGGCATTTTGATGTATTGAATCCATTAGGACAGTTGCGTGCTTTGGCTGTTTGGTACTTGTAAATTCAGAAAATAAACAGAAGGATTAATAAAAGAACATCTAAAATGCACCTATAGGACTTCCCTGTTGGCACAGAGGTTAAGAATCCGCCTGCCAATGCAGGGCACATGGGTTCGATCCCTGGTCCAGGAAGATCCCACATGCCATAGAGCAACAAAGTCCGTGCGCCAAAAATACTGAAGCAGCCTGCGTGCCTAGAGCCTGTGCTCTGCAACAAGAGAAGCCACTGCAATGAGAAGCCCATGCACCGCAACCAAGAGTAGCCCCCTCTTGCTACTGCATGAAGACCCAATGCAGTCAAAAATAAAATAAAATAAAAATAAAAAATAAAATGCACTATAATTTGGCTGAGAGTGCAGGGGTGATTGAGACAGATGGATCTGGTAAGTAGAGAGAAAAACCTCGCTTGGTGTTAAAGACTAGAAGGGACAATGAGTACATCTGATTTTTTACCTGGTAGGCGAATGAGGAGCAATCATGTTCTAATGCTCTGTTTTTTGAAAAAGGCTAAATAAGGGAAATGGCTTTAACTACAGTAAATAACATATTGTAAGCATGAATCAGGGAGAAAGAGTGTTAATAGAATAAAAATACCACAAACTTCTTTTGAATTGATTTTAATAAATAAAAGAAACAAACTAAAAGCCCAGAAGCAGATAAATCAAAATTTTCAAAAAAACAGTATCTTTGTCCAGCTTCCAAGACTCTGAAATTACTATTCTATGACATTCAGATTTATTTGGTTTTATTCCTTTCTGAACTGTAATCTTTCACTTAAAAAAACCTAAACTTAATGACCTGCAGTTATGCATCATTCTGATGATGGGAGAGTCCAATGAGAGCAGTTCATGCCCCATTCTCCACTGGCTCAGCCAATGAAGGACCTGCCTCTTAATCATATTAAATGAACCATGGTATATATGACAAACCCACAGCCAACATCATCCTCAATGGTGAAAAACTGAAAGCATTTCCACTAAGATCAGGAACAAGACAAGGTTGCCCACTCTCACCACTCTTATTCAACATAGTTTTGGAATTTTTAGCCACAGCAATCAGAGAAGAAAAGGAAATTAAAGGAATCCAAATCGGAAAAGAAGAAGTAAAGCTGTCACTGTTTGCAGATGACATGATATTATACATAGAGAATCCTAAAGATGATACCAGAAAACTACTAGAGCTAATCAATGAATTTGGTAAAGTTGCAGGATACAAAATTAATGCACAGAAATCTCTGGCATTCCTATACACTAATGATGAAAAATCTGAAAGTGAAATCAAGAAAACACTCCCATCTACCATTGCAACAAAAAGAATAAAATATCTAGGAATAAACCTACCTAAGGAGACAAAAGACCTGTATGCAGAAAATTATAAGACACTGATGAAAGAAATTAAAGATGATACAAATAGATGGAGAGATATACCATGTTCTTGGATCGGAAGAATCAACATTGTGAAAATGATTCTAACTACCCAAAGCAATCTACAGATTCAATGCAATCCCTATCAAACTACCACTTGCATTTTTCACAGAGCGAGAACAAAAAATTTCACAATTTGTATGAAAACACAAAAGACCCCGAACAGCCAAAGCAATCTTGAGAACGAAAAACGGAGCTGGAGGAATCAGGCTCCCTGACTTCAGGCTATACTACAAAGCTACAGTAATCAAGACAGTATGGTACTGGCACAAAAACAGAAAGATAGATCAATGGAACAGGATAGAAAGCCCAGAGATAAACCCACACACATATGATCACCTTATCTTTGATAAAGGAGGCAGGAATGTACAGTGGAGAAAGGACAGCCTCTTCAATAAGTGGTGCTGGGAAAACTGGACAGGTACATGTAAAAGTATGAGATTAGATCACTCCCTACCAGCATACACAAAAATAAGCTCAAAATGGATTAAAGACCTAAATGTAAGGCCAGAAACTATCAAACTCTTAGAGGAAAACATAGGCAGAACACTCTATGACATAAATCACAGCAAGATCCTTTTTGACCCACCTCCTAGAGAAATGGACATAAAAACAAAAATGAACAAATGGGACCTAATGAAACTTCAAAGCGTTTGCACAGCAAATGAAACCATAAACAAGACCAAAAGACAACCCTCAGAATGGGAGAAAGTATTTGCAAATGAAGCAACTGACAAAGGATTAATCTCCAAAATTTAAAAGCAGCTCATGCAGCTCATTATCAGAAAAAGAAACAACCCAATCCAAAACTGGGCAGAAAACCTAAATAGACATTTCTCCAAAGATATACAGGTTGCCAACAAACACATGAAACAATGCTCAACATCATTAATCATTAGAGAAATGGAAATCAAAACTACAATGAGATATCATCTCACACCAGTCAGAATGGCCATAATCAAAAAATCTAGAAACCATAAATGCTGGAGAGGGTGTGGAGAAAAAGGAACACTCTTGCACTGCTGGTGGGAATGTGAATTGGTACAGCCACTATGGAGAACAGTATGGAGGTTCCTTAAAAAAATACAAATAGAATTACCATATGACCCAGCAATCGCACTACTGGGCATATACCCTGAGAAATCCATAATTCAAAGAGTCATGTACCAAAATGTTCATTGCAGCTCTATTTACAATAGCCAGGAGATGGAAACAACCTAAGTGCCCATCATTGGATGAATGGGTAAAGAAGATTTGGCACATATATACAATGGAATATTACTGAGCCATAAAAAGAAACGAAATTGAGTTATTTGTAGTGAGGTGGATAGACCTAGAGTCTGTCATACAGATTGAAGTAAGTCAGAAAGAGAAAGACAAATACCGTATGGTAACACATATATATGGAACCTAAGAAAAAAAATGTCATGAAGAACTTAGGAGTAAGACAGGAATATAGACACAGGCCTACTAGAGAATGGACTTGAAGATATGGGGAGGGGGAAGGGTAAGCTGTGACAAAGTGAGAGAGTGGCATGGACATATATACACTACCAAACGTAAAATAGATAGCTAATGGGAAGCAGCCGCATAGCACAGGGAGATCAGCTCGGTGCTTTGTGACCACCTGGATGGGTGGGATAGGGAGAGTGGGACGGAGGGAGATGCAAGAGGGAGGAGATATGGGAACATATATATATGTATAGCTGGTTCACTTTGTTATAAAGCAGAAACTAACACACCATTGTAAAGCAATTATACTCCAATAAAGATGTAAAAAAAATGAACCATAGTAATAGATCAAGAGAAAACTGACTCTCCCCCACAATATTTTTCCTCAAGCTATCTGAATATTAAGTTGATTTTATTTTTTCACCTTCCAACATATATGCCTGGCAAAATAAAACCCACCACATTAACTTGGCAGGATGAAAATCTCACTAAAATTTTCTCCAGGACAGGGGTCAACAAAATGGTGTTGGTCGTGATTCCTAACCCATCATTGCCCTCCTCCTCTTTGATTATGACTGGTTACTCCTGGATAAGAAGAGAATGGAATGAGTGTGGTGTTGGGGAGGAGGAAGTTTGAAAAAATGGCCATTTGTGCTTTCTCCTTAATATGAGGGAGTTTAAAAGCAAATCTAGGATTACTTGTGGGCATGAGTGGAGCGTGGGAGCTCTGTACTCTCCTCTAGCAGGTTGTCAGTCCAGTCCTTGCCATGTGTCCTAGCATCCATCTGGGGGTTGTGACATGCTCAGTCCTGCCCCTCACTGATCTGCTGTTGCCCTAAAGTTCTTGTGAAACCTGACCATGATGTCACTAAGTATTCCTTCAAAAGGTCCTTATACAGAGGTACGTGTGAACAATGTTAGCTCTTGGGAGTTAAAGTTAGGTGGTGACCGTATGACTTTGGGTGGACATGATGTTTGACCAGGTATTTTGTCGTACACCACTGGGAATTTTGTTTTAAGGAAGCGTAAGGTTCATAGTTATTGTTCTTGTTAAAATAATTGGACTGGCATAGTGAATTCTATCCCTTCTAGGAACACAGTGTCTTTTCCCAGATGGGATCTTCACAGAGAGGTGAAGGGCATTACCCAAGGTCACACAGCTATTGGGTCAGAACTGACACCAGGACCCAGGTGATCTCCTGAATCTCACTTTACTGTCTGGTCTATCAGACATGGTATTAGCCTTTGAGTGTTTGAACCTATTAGAAGTGTATAGAAACTGTGCTTCTCTGCATCAATCTGCTTGACAGGAAATACTTTAAAATAAAAGCTAATACAGTGTTAATTTGTTTGACCCATCTTAATCTCCATTTGGAGAATTAATTCAAATTAAAATTCATAAGCATAAAATGCATAATGTTTTTCCCTTAAACTCCAACAGCTGGGGATGTCAGACATCTGGTTGAGTTCTAGGGGCTGTTCTGCTTTTCCCTCTCCCTAAATTCTTTCTTGTGGCCTCAAATCTGCCCCCATTTGTGACTTCACAGGTATGTATTTTTGTAGGGAGGAGAGAGATGGAGGGATTACAATGGAAGTATCAGTGTTATATTTGTGATATTTATCCCATGTTGTTGTTTGTGGTTGTAGTTTGTTCATTTTCATGTCTGTACTGTAATGCATTATAGGACTATAACACTCTTTTTCTGTTAATGGACATTTGCATTGCTTTAAGTTTTGAGCTTAATAATCAGTCTTGTTCATGTCTTTTGGTGTACACAAGGACATATTTCTGTTGAAATATACCAAGAGTGCAACTGCTGAGTCAAAACGTATTTGAGTGTTTGGCCTTAGTAGATATTGACAGTTTTCCAAAGTGGCTATCAATTTACACTTCCTAGAGTAGGTATGTGGGTTCCAGTTACTCTATATCCTTGCCAACACTCAATACTGTCAGTCTTTTGATAGTTATCCATTCTCCCGTTTCATAGATGGGCAAACCAACTGGGCCTAAAAGAGGTTAAATACTTTTTTTAAAGTGCAAAGTCTGAATTCTAGACTCTTTCCATTAGGCCATCAACTTTTACTTTATGGGTTTCCAGTACTCAAGAATTAGTTGTTTCAAAAATACACAGAATAATTTTTTGTAAGTTTAAAATTGTATTAAATAAAGTTACTCCCCTTAAAAGAATGAAATGTTACCTGTACCCTGATATGCATCTATATTAGTACTTACTCAGCATCATATCTTAATGATGATGGTTGTGGTGGTGGTGGAGGTTTAGTTGTTCCCTTTGGTCTAAGACATGGACTGACAAAATTTTCTGTAAAGGACCAGATAGTAAATATTTTACGCTATGTGCACTATCTATTATCATATTTGGTATTATCATATCCTTTCTTTAGGTTGTTCTGGTTACTATTCCTGCATAACAAATTACTCCAAAAATTAGCAGCTTAAAATGATCACTTATATTCAGGAAGTATTCAGCTGCTAGGTTCTTTATTATTATTATTATTACCACTATTTTCTTCCAGTTTTCTTGAGATATAATTGACATACAGCACTGTATAAATTTAAGGTGTACAGCATAATGATTTGATGATTTACATACATCATGAAATGATTATCACAATAAGTTTAGTGGACATCCATCATCTTATGTACATACAAAATTAAAGAAATAGAAAAAAAAATTTTTTGTGATGAGAACTCAGGATTTACTCTCTTTTTCATATATAACATACAGCAGTGTTAATTATATTTATGTTGTACATTACATCCCTAGTAATTATTTATCTTTTTTTAAAAATTATTTATCTTATATTTGGAACTTGTACCTTTTGTCTGCCTTCATCCAATTCCCCCCTCCCCCCACTCTAGCAACTACAAATCTGATCTCTTTTTCTATCAGTTTGCTTATTTGTTTTTGAAGTATAATTGACCTACAACACTAAGTTAGATCCTGTTACACAACATAGTGATTTGGAATTTCTATACATTTCAAAATGATCATACAATAAGTCAAGTCACAATATGTCACCATACCGATATATTACATCGCTATTGACTATATTCTGCACTGCACATTTCATACCTGTGACTCATTTATTTTGCAACAGGAAGTTTGTACCTCTTAATCTCTCTCATCTATTTCTTTCCTCCCCCCAACACCCTCCTCTCCGGCAACCACCTGTTTGTCCTCTGTATCTATAACTGTTTCTGTTTTGTTATATTTGTTTTGATTTTTAGAATCCACATATAAGTGAAATCATACAGTATTTGTCTTTGTCTGACATTTAATTTAGCATAATACCATCTAGGTTCATTCATGTTGTCATAAATGGCAATATTTCATTCTTTTTTATGGCTGAGTAGTATTCCATTATATATCACATCTTCTTTATCCATTCATCTATTGATGGGCACTTGGGTTGCTTCCATATCTGGGCTATTGTAAATAATGCTGCAGTGAACATAAGGGTACACATCTTTTGTAATTAGTGTTTTTGTTTTCTTCAGATAAATACCCAGGAGTGGAACTGCTGAATCATATGGTAGCTCTGTTTTTAGTTTTTTAAGGAAACTCCATACTGTTTTCCATAGTGGCTGCACCAATTTACATTCCCACCAACAGTGCATGAGGGCTCCCTTTTCTCCACATCCTCGCCAACACTTGTTATTTGTTGTCTTTTCAATAACAGCCATTCTGACAGGTGTGAGGTGATATCTCATTGTGGTTTTGATTTGCATTTCTCTGATGATTAGCGATGTTGAGCATTTTTTCATGTGCCTGTTGGCATGTATCAGCTCTTCATTCCATTTTTATTGAAAAATAGTATTCCATTATTATACCACACTTTATTTATCCATTCATCAGATGATGGACATTAGGGATATTTCCACTTTTTAATTATTATGAATAATGATGCCAAGGACTTTTGCATACAAGTTTTTGTGTGAACGTAGTTTTTCATTTCTCTTGGATCTTTACTTAGAAGTGAAATTGTCAAGTCACATGATAACTTAAGGTTTAACATTTTGAGAAACTGCCAGACAGCCTGTTTTCCACAGTGGCTGCATCATTTCCCATTCCCACCATCACTGTGTGATGGTTCTAATTTCTCTACATATTTGCAAACACTTGTTATTATCTGCCTTTTTTTATTATATCCATTCTAGTGGGTATGAAGTGGTATCTCAATGTGGTTTTAATTTGCATTTCCCTGACAGCTAATGATGTTGAACATCGTGCTTATAGGTCATTTGTATATTTCCTTTGCTGAAATATCTATTCAGATCCTTTGTCCATTTTTATTTTATTTATTTATTGGCCACACTGCTTGGCTTGCAGGATCTGGGTTCCCCGACCAGGGATTGAACCCACACCCTTGGCCGTGATGGGCAGAGTCCTAACCACTGGACTGTCAGGGACTTCCCTGCCCATTTTTAAATTGTTTATTTTTTTTATTGAGTTGTAAGTGCTCTTTGTATATTCTAGATATAAGTCCCTTATCAGACATATTACTTTCAAAAATTTTCTCCCTTTCTGTGAGTTGTCTTTTCACTTTCTTAATTGTGTTGTTTAAATGAAAAGTTTTACATTTTGGTGAAGTCCCATTTTTCTATATTTCTTTTATTGCTTAAGCTTTTAGTGTCATATCTAAGAAACCATTGCCTAATCCAAGATCATGAAGAATTACACCTTTATTTTCTTCTAAGAGTTTAATGGTTTTAGCTCTTATATTTAGGACTTTATTTTTTTTGAGTTAAGTTCTGTATGTGGTGTGACGTGGGAGTCCAAATTCATTTTTTGCATGTGGATATCTAGTTGTCTCACCATTATTTGTTGAAAAGACTCTTCTTTCACCACTAAATTTTCTTGCCACTCTGGTTGAAAACCAACTGACTGTAAATCTGAGGGTTTATTTCTGTACTCTCAATTCTATTCCATTGGTCTATATGTCCTTATGCCAGTACCACATTGTCTTTATTCCTGTAGCTATATAATAAGTTTTGAAATACGGAAGTATGAGATCTCAAACTTTATCCTTCCCTTTCAAGATTGTTTTTGTCTATTCTGAGTTCCTTGCATTTCCATATGAATTTTGGGATCAGCTTATCAAAATCTGCAAAGAAACTATCTGATATTTTGATAGAGGTTGTGTCGAGTCTGTAGATCAGCTTAGGAAGTATTGCCCATCTTAACAATATGAAGTCTTCCAATCTATGAACATAGGCTATCTTTCCATTTATTTAGGTATTCTTTAATTTTGTTCAACAATTCTTTATAGTTTTCAGTATACAAGTCTTGGATTTTCAAAATAAATTTATTTCTAAATGGTTTATCATTTTTGATGATTTTTTTTGACATCTAAGCAAGTTTTTAAATTTTTATTTATTTATTTGGCTGCCCTGGGTCTTAGTTGCGGCACGTGGGATCTTCGTTGCTGTGTGCAGGATCTTTTAGTTGTAGTATGCAGACTCTTAGTTGCAGCATGTGGACTCTTAGTTGTGGCATGCATGTGGGATCTAGTTCCCTGAGCAGGGATTGAGCCCAGGCCCCCTGCATTGGGAGTGTGGAGTCTTAACCACTGGACACCAGGGAAGTTCCCTCTTTTTGATGATATTTTGAATGGAAATGTTTCCTTACTTTCCTCTTTGAATTGTTTTTTGCTAGCATATAGAAACACAGTTGATTTTCGTATGTTGATCTTGTATTCTACCACATTGCTGAACTCTTTCTTTCTCATAGTTCTTTAGTGGATTCCTTGGGATTTTCTATATGCATGATCATGTCATTTGCAAACAGAGATAGTTTTACTTCTTTCCTTCCATTCTGGATACCTTTTGTTTCATTTTTCTTGCCTACTCTGAAAAGCATTTAAGTGTATGTCAGAAAATATGGCTCTTCATTTTCCTTTAACTATTAAAGTAATTATACAAGTTTAATTTCCATAATAACCTATATCTTACTACTGATCAGAAATGCTTCCTTATCATATACTAAAAACTTTTATACCTGGAGATGTTAGTGGGCTCTCTGTTTTATTCCTCTTTCTATCTTTATTCCAGTACTACAGTGAGTTAAGACTGTAGCTTTATAAATCATTCCGCTTCATTGAAGTATGAGTTCTTCAATCAGATATAAATGAAATCTACACCAGATAAGGTAGCTAGCATAATGCCTGGCAGATAGGTGGTATTCTCTAGAGGTCAAAACCACATCCTCTGGTTATCCTTTGTGTCCCACCATCCACAGTAATTTGGGGTTATGGATAGTTAATAATTAATTTTACTGCATATTGAGCACCCAACATAAAAGGATTATTTTTCTAACCAAATGTCCAAAGATAACTAGGGTAAACAAATGTACTAAGAAGATTATGTAATTAAATCTGTACCGATGGACAATTGTGATGCTCCATTTTTTTCCCTTTATAAACAAAGCCTACAGAATCACTACTGGAGCCCCAGTTCCAGCAAAGGATAAATGCATAACAAATAATTGTTATGGGAATTTAAAACCATAAAACGTTTTAAAACATAAGATTCTATTTTAGCACCTTACTAATTATCTCCATGGATAAATATTAAAGGTGGAATTGCTGGGCCAAAATATAAAATATTTTTATTTTTAAAAAATTTACAAAGTTGCCCTTCAGAAAATTTTACCAGTACACTCAACAAGAGCAGGCAGGGTAGGGGGGTGGGAGAGGGTAGGAGCAGGAGTTTGGGATTAGCAGATGCAAACTGGTATTTATAGAATGGATAAACAACAATGTCCTACTGTAGAGCACAGGGAACTATATTCAATATGTTTTGATAAACCATAATGGAAAAGAATATGAAAAAGAATGTATATATATATATATATATATATATATATGTATAACTGAGTCACTTTGCTGTACAGCAGTAATTAACACAACATTGTAATTCAAGTATATTTCAATAAAAAATAAATTTTAAAAAAACAAGAGCAGGGAGAAATGCATGTGTCCCCAATCCCTTAACAAATCTGTTACACATTTTAATGTAATCAAATCCATCAACGCTGTTCTTGTTTAACTTTCAGTTATTATATTTTTAAAGACCTTCTACACAGAAAGCTTATGTAAAAGCAGAGGCTAGTTATTCACAGCGTATTATAACAAGGGAGTTAGCTCCCCTAACTTGTGTTTGGCAGAGACTTAAAGACAGGCAAGGGAATGGGAAAGCTTTAGAGTGAAAAAAAGGAAGACCAGGTTTTCTCTAATTGGAAGTTGTTGTCAGGGAAAAGCTGGAAGCCAGGTAACTAGAAGCAGCGGCATTTTGTTACTGGTTTGGGTAGCATATTTAGGTTTCTCTAATTGGGGCTGGGCAAAAATAGGGAGGCTGGCAGTCATTGATCAAGTCCTGAAGATTGCTGTAGAGGCTGTGATTTGGCTTGCGGGGCTGCTTGCTACAGAGGTTGTGGGTCACAATTCTATTGTCATATATGGTCTGGTCATCGTCCGTTGTGTATTCAGTCTCTCACTTAAAAAACTCATTCTTTCATTCTGCTTCAAATATAATTTCATTTTCAGATCTAAATATTTAATTCATTAGAAAATTTATGTTTGAGCATACCAGGAAAAAGGGACAGCTTCATTTTGACGGGAACATTTTTCTTAATTTTTTTCTAAAGTGCAATATTCTACCCTTTGTACAATATTAAAGTTCACATGCGTAAGATTTCATTGGTGAGTCTACGTTCTCTCAACGGAATTTAAGAGCAACGTTATAGACTCCTCCCCCGGACCGCCCAGCCCATTAATAAAAGCTTCTGTGTTTTTTATTAAAATTCTTTCTGTGACCAACTTCCCAAGAAGAGGAAAAGGACAAAAGGGCTGGGAGAGGTTGGCTGGGGGACCTGCCGGGGGGAGGCGGTGGGCGGCTTGCAGACTCCGGCTGGTGGGCGGGGTGCGAGGGCGGAGCTCGGGTGACGCAGCGCTCACGTGACCGCCGGGCTCCGAAGTGGGCACCGGTCCGGGTGCCAGCTCTCCCTCCCTGCTGTCGGACCGGGAGCCGTCTGGGCGCCCCTAATTGTTGCTCCAGGTTCTTTCAGGTCAGTGTGAGAGCTCTCGTCGCTGCCTGCGTGACATCGGAATGGGGAAGGAGGAACGGGCGCGGAAAGGAAAAAGGTTGGGGATGGGGTCCGGGTCGAGGGGAGCTGGCCAGAGCGTAGATAGAGATGGCGGTGGGAAAAACGGCTAAGGGGGAGCAAGCGGCCATTGGGCAGAGGGTGGGGAAGGCGGACACCCCAAGTACCCATTCGCCTTTCTGCACACTTCTTCTCTACCCTCCGTCCATTTTGGAGCCGGAGATGATGAGTTGGGGGGTGCCCCAGCAGTGAGACAGTGGAAATAAACCCCTCCTGGCACTCTGTGCGCAGAGTAAAAGTTGACCTCAAGGGTGGGGGGGGCGAGTTTCCTCTGGGGGAGAAGGACGCAGAGATCCAAAATTAGTTTGGAAAACATCCTGGTCTGGCGCCGGAGGAGTGAACAGAAATGGCGGCTGGGGTGCTGTGGGGGCGGAGGAGGTGGGGGAGGGAAACGTTGGATGAGGAGGACCGGGATTCGGAAAAAAGACCCGAGTCCCTGTGCATCCACCGATGCCTCATTCCCGGTCTCCTGTCTGTCTTAAGGTGTACGTGTCTGTTGTTCCCAGTGCTCTACTGGGCTAGAGAAGGAGGAGGAACCTGTCCAGAATACCCGCAGGTCAGTGAAGGAGGAGGGCACTGGACAGGGACCCAGAGGGGTGGGGAGTGTGGACGGCACGGCTCGGGCAGAATTGGGGGCCCCACTGCCCACTTCCCAACACATTTACACACACTCTTCCATGCTGAGCAAGCGTAGGGAAAAATGGCAGGGTCTGTCTGGGAAATGGTTGGCTCACGTGTGCACGAGGAATGGTGGGGTAAAGGGTGGGCAGAAGGCACACTAGGAAGGCCGGGCCAGGTCAGGGGATCCCTGACAAGGGACGAGAAGCGACTGCTACTATCCGGACCTGCATTCCGTCCCCAAGCCCTCAGTCTCCCTTGTTTCCTCTTTGTCTTCTCTTCCCCCTGCCCCATCCCCAGGACAGGAAAAGGAAGGGACACTCAACATGGAAAAACTCTGCAGTGAAAATGAAGGAAAGCCTGAGAACCAAGGCAAGATGGAAAACAAAGGACAGCCACCGGATGCGGGAAAGCCGGGAGCAGCTTGTACTGTGGAAGACAAGGAAAAGTTAGAAAACAAGGGAAGGATAGATCTCAAGGGAAAGACAGAAGATGAGGAAGTACTAAAGGATAAAGAAAAGCCAGACAGTGAGGCAAAGCCAAAAGAAGGAAAGCCAGTGAGTGAGGGAAAACCAAAAGAAGGAAAACCAGAGAGTGAGGGAAAGCCAGTGAGCGAGGAAAAGCCAAAAGAAGAAAAGCCAGCCAGCGAACCAAGGGCTGCAGGAAAGCGCCCAGCTGGGGATGATGTACCCAGGAAGGCCAAAAGAAAAACCAACAAGGGGCTGGCTCAGTGTCTCAAGGAATACAAGGAGGCCATACACGATATGCATTTGAGCAATGAAGAGATGATAAGAGAATTTGACGAGATGGCCAGGGTGGAGGATGAGGTGAAGAAAACCAGACAGAAATTGGGGGGGTTTATGTGGATGCAAAAAAGTTTACAGGACCCCTTCCACCCGAGGGGCCCAAGGGAACTCAGGGGTGGCTGCAGGGCCCCACAAAGGGGCTTTGAAGACATTCCTTTTGTGTAGTGCCCCTGGCAGGCATTTGCAAGGCCCTATGCTTTATTTAACCTTATGCTAATACTATGCTTTAGGTGTCTTTATCCAACTTTATGCTTTAGGTGTCTTTATCCAACTGCAGCCCTGTGTGTTTCAGTAGCAGATTTTCATCCATTGCATGGAAAAATGTTTATGGTGCATTGTAAAATGTTTAAAAAACCAGTTTTCAGAACCATATATATGGCATCAGTCCATTTTTGTAAAACTACAAAGATACCTAGTGATTCATGTACAGAAAAAACTCGGAAAGCTGTGTCTACTAAAAGATTAACAGTGGTTATCTGTGGGTGATTTTTTTCTGTTTTTTGTTCATCTGTTTATATTCTCTTTAAAAAACACATTACTTTTATCATAACAATAAGAAAGATAAAAAATATAGGAAAGCAATACCAAGCAATCAAAAGTACTGTTCAGCTTACGAAGGCAGTGGAGACACATAAAATTTCTGTTGTCAGGACATGAAATGATAAGTAAAAGTCACATTACCTCTGGGACTCAAAGCTGGAAGAATCAACCTGGCAATTATTATAGGTCCATTATTGTAAGCGAGAGTCTTAGCATCAGTGAATTGGGGATAAAACTTGCCTTCCAGGCCTGTGGAGAATATCCGATGAGATGTTGAGTGTGTGAACTGTGTTAGGCTGGCTCCTATCCTCTCTCCTGCACTAGCAGGACCAGAACCCCATGAAATGTTTGGGAGAGGGCTGAGGGAGCTCTCACATGTGTCCATAAATAAATCCAGACAGCTGAGAGGTGGGTGTCACTCTCCCCAGTGTAATGCCATGACTCTTGGGCGCTGTGCCTCTTCTAGTTTGTCCTGTACCCTCCTAAGGCCCCCACTGCTGCTGATGTGCTGGAGATCGTGATGGACTAAAGAAACAGTGTCACAACAGAAGGGTGGAGAATTCTCTACCTACAGTAGAGTTTCCCTAACTCCGGTGGGTAGCACCCAGTTGTCGCTTGGGCCTTGATATTTATGAAGGTCTTATAAAACACACCTTTCCAAGTTTTTTGTTGGTTTGTTTGTGTTTTTGCATACAGCCCTCTCCACTGGATTTAGATACAGGAGATTGAGCCAGGAGAAAAATCTGAGTGACCAGATGCTGTGCTATTCTCACCTGTTAATCTCTTGTCTGCTGACATTTTCTTCTTAGAAGGAGCTGTCCCCTAGGAAATTCCTGTTAAGCCCTGGCTTATCATTTCAGCAGACCCATCTACCTATGTGATTTTTTTCCTCTGGCTCTTCATTAGCCTTTTATTTGCTTATAGTGTTTCTTTAAATAAACTTTTATTTTAGGACAGTTGTAAATTTACAGAATTATTGCAAAGATATATAGATTCCGTTTACCCCATACCTAATATCGCCTATTATTAACAGCTTACTTTAGTTTGAAGTGTTTGTCACAATGAACCAATGTTGATACATTATTATTTACCAAAGTACATACTTTATTCATATTTCCTCAGTTTTTCCCTAATGTCCTTTTACTGTTCCAAGATCCTATCCAGGTTACCACCTTACATTTAGTCATTATGTCTCCTTAGGCTCCTCTTGGTTGTGACAGTTTCTCACACTTGCCCTGTTTCTTACGCCTTGACGTTCTTGAGAAGTACTGGTCAGGTACTTTGTATAATGTACCACAATATCAGTTTGCTTGATTTTTTTCTTGTGGTTAGACAGGTGTTAAGTGCTTCTGGGAAGAAGATCGCACAGGTAAAGTGGCATCATATAAAGGATATATGCTATCAATATTATTCCTGTTGATGTTAACGTTGATCACCTGGCTGAGGTAGTGTTTGTCAGGATTCTCCATGGTAAAGTTACCCTTTTATTTCTCCCTTTCCAGACTGTACTCTGGAAGAAAGTCACTCTGCACAGTCCACACTTAAAGAATGTGGTGTTATTTCAAAGTTACCTCATTTCCAAAGTTACCGCCTTGAGGATGGAGTATCTCCAACATTTATTTGGAATTCTGCATAGGATATTTGATTTCTCCCCCGTTTATTAATATATTCAATTTATTTATATAAGTATGGGCTCATTAATTTTATTCTTTGGACTATAATACTATTTTATATACTTTCATTGCTCAAATTGTTCCACTTTTGGCCATTGGAAGCTCTTTCAGTTGGCTCTTGGATCTATTTGACATACTTCCATCATTGTGTATGTGTGTGCTTTTTTAAAAAAACTCTTTCTGGCACTACAAGATGCTCTAGTCTTACCTTGCATATTTCCTGCCCAAGTCCTAGAATCAGCCATTTCTCCAAGGAACCCTGGTACCTTTGGTTGGAGAATGGTATTAAAAACCAAGATTTGGGTGTTAGGTGTACTCGTTACTATTGGGATATCATTGTTTATAGGCCCTCTCGGTAGACAGAGAAAGAAGATATATGGGTATATAATAACCCATGCATATATATGCATCTCTGTCTCTCCATATATATGTATGTATGTGTATATATATGTGTCTTTATATATTTTTAAATATATAGAGAGAAAATTTTGTCTTTAGTCTTACAGACTCCACTCATTTCCAAAGTTACCTATGCCAGTGCCTAATTTTTCCATCCCTTTCAGTGAAGTTGTTTCATGCATTTGTGATACACTTAGAGTCTTTTGTCACATCCTGTGTTGTGGGAATGCTATTATAAATGGCACTTTTAAATAATCAAATTCCAATTGTTCATTACTGGTATATAGGAAAGCAAGTAACTTTTTTTTTTTTTTTTTTGCGGTACGTGGGCCTCTCACTGTTGTGGCCTCTCCCATTGCGGAGCACAGGCTCCGGACACGCAAGCTCAGTGGCCATGGCTCACGGGCCCAGCCGCTCCGCGGCATGTGGGATCTTCCCGGACCGGGGCACAAACCCGTGTCCCCTGCATCGGCAGGCGGACTCTCAACCACTGCGCCAGCAGGGAAGTCCCAGCAAGTAACTTTTATATATTAACTTACATCCTGCGATCTTGTGGCCAGGAGTTTGTCAATGCTTTGGCATTTTCTACATAGACCATCATGTCATCTGCAAATATAGTTTTATTTCCTCCATTCCAATCTGTATACTTTTTATTTCCTTTTTTGTCTTACTGCCACTAGCTAGGACTTCCAGTATGATGTTTAATAGGAACAATGAGAAAGGACACCCTTGGCCTGTTCCTGACCTTAGGGTTAAGTGTCTACTTTCTCACCACTAAGTATAATGTTAGTTTCTTGTATTCTTTATCAAATTGAGGAAGTTCCCCTCTAATCCTAGTTTGAGAGCTTTTATCATGATTGGGTGTTGGATTCTGTCAAATGCTTTTTCTGCATCAAATAATAAAGATCATATGATTTTTCTTCTTTAGTCTGTTAACATGTGGTGGATTATATTGATTGATTTTCAAATGTTGAGTCAGCCTTGAATACCTAGAATAAATTTCACTTGTTTGGTGCCTAACTTTTTATACGTTATTGGATTCAATTTCATAATATTTTGTTGAGGATTTTCTGTATGCGTTCATTAGAAATATTGGTCTTTAGTTTTGCTTTCTTGTAGTATATTTTATCTGGTTTTGGAATTAGGGTAATAATTGGTTTCACAGAATGAGTCAAGTGTTCTCTACTTCAGTTTTATGGAAGGGATTGTGGAGAATTGGTATTATTTCTAACTTAAATGTTTGGTAAAATTCACTGGTGATTTCTAAATGTTTACTGGTGATCCTTAAATGTTTGGTAGAATTTGGTCCTAGTGATTTCTATCTTTGGAAGGTTATTAATTATTGATTCAATTTCTTTAGTAGGTACAGAATTATTCAGGTTATCTTTTTCCCCTTGTGTGAGTTTTAGTAGTTTGTACCTTTTGAGTAATTAGTCCATTTCATCTAAGTTATCAAATTTGTAGGCATAGAGTTGTTAATAGTATTCCTTCATTAAGAAGATAATGTCCATGGAATTAGGAGTGATAACCCCACTTTCACTTCTGATATTTTAATATGAGCCTTCTTTCTTTTTTTCTTGGTTACCCTGGTAAGAGATTTAACAGTTTTATTTATCTTTTCAAAGAACCAGCTTTTGGTTTTGTTGATTTCCTTTGTTGTTTTCCTGTTTTCACTTTCCTTGATTTTGTCTCTAATATTTCTTTTTTCCTGTTTGCTCTAGGCTTAAATTACTCTTCTTTCTTTAGTCTCCTGAAGAGAAAGTGTAGGTTATTGATGTTAGAACCTTCTTCTTTTCCATATATGCATTTAAGCTAGAAATTTCCCTTTAAGCACTACTGTTGATTCATCCCAAAGATTTTGATATGTTGTATTTTCATTTAGTTCAAAGCATTTTTACATTTTTCTTGAGAATTCTTCTTGGATTCATGTGTTATTTAGAAGTGTGTTGTTTAATTTCCAAATATTTGGGTTTTCCATCTATCCTGTTATTGATTTCTAGTTTAATTCTACTGAGAGCATACTTTTATGATTTCTATTCTTTCAAATTTGTTAAGGTGTGTTTTATGACCTAGAATAGGACTCTCTTGGTGAATGTTCTATATGAGCTTGAAAATAAATATGTTCTGATGTTGGATGGAATGTTCTATAAATGTCAATTAAATCAAGTTGATTGATAATACTGTTCGACTATATCCTTATTGATATTCTGCCTGCTTAATCTGTCAATTACTGGATGGCGGCATTGAAGTCTTCAACTCTAATAATGGATTTGTCAGTTTCTCCTTTCAGTTCTATCAGTTTTTACCTCATATATTATGACACTTTTGTTAGGTGCATATACACATTTAGGATTATTATGTGTTTTTCTCAGAATTGATCCCTTTATCATTATGTAGTGCCTCTTCTGATCTCTGATAATTTTCCTTGTTCTGCTTTGTCTGAATGTATGTAACTACCCCAGCTTTCTTTTTTTGTCCAGGTTTCTTCTGATTAGTGAAGATCTTTCTCTGTTGCTTTACTTTTAACCTCTCACTCTTTAAATTTAAAGTGGGCTTCTTGTACACAATATATAGTTGGGTTTTTTTAATACACTCTGATAATTTCTATCTTTAATTGGTGTATTTAGACCATTCACATTTTAAATGATTCTTGATATATTTGGATTTAATATCAACCATGTTTATAACTGTTTTCTATTTGTTGCCAGAGGCTTCTTCTGCCTTCTCTAGTTTTTTTTTTAATACATTTATTTATTTTTTTATTTTTGACTGCATTGAGTCTTCATTGCTGCACGTGGGCTTTCTCTAGTTGCGATGAGTCGGGGCTACTCTTCATTGCGGTGCATGGGCTTCTCATTGCAGTGGCTTCTCTTGTTGAGGAGCACGGGCTCTAGGTGCATGGGCTTCAATAGCTGTGGCTTGCAGGCTCTAGAGGTCAGGCAGGTAGTTGTGGCGCATGGGCTTAGTTGCTCTGCGGCATGTGGGATCTTCCGGACCAGGGCTCAAACCCGTGGCCCCTGAATTGGTAGGCGGATTCTCAACCATTACGCCACCAGTGAAGCCCCCCTGCCTTCTTTAGTTTTAATTGAGTATTTTACATGATTCCACTTGTCTTATTAGTGTATCAGTTATATGTCTTTAAAAGAATTTTCAATGATTTTCCTCGAGTTTACATTTTTAACTAAGATCACTTTCAAATAACACTCTTTTGCTTCACTTATATGTAGTACAGATACCTTATTACAGAATGTTCATTCATTTCATTCATCCATTTGTTACAGTCACTTAATACATTATTACTTTAGATAAAGAGTTATTTTTATATCAATTAAGAATAAGACAAGGGCTTCCCTGGTGGCGCAGTGGTTGAGAGTCCGCCTGCCGATGCAGGGGACACGGGTTTGTGCCCTGGTCCGGGAAGATCCCACATGCTGCGGAGCGGCTGGGCCCGTGGGCCGTGGCCGCTGAACCTGCAGGTCCGGAGCCTGTGCTCCGCAACGGGAGAGGCCACAACAGTGAGAGGCCCGCATACCGCAAAAAAAAAAAGAGAGAGAGAAAAAAGAAAAAAAAATTCATTTTACTTTCATTTATTGCGTTTCCATAGCTCTTCCTTTATGTAGATCTGAGTTGTTGGCCTGTATCATTTTTCTGCTGCCTGAAGAAAATCTTTTAACATTTCCTGAAGGAAAGGTTTGCTGATGCTGAATCCCATCACTTTTTGTTGTCTGAGAAAGTATTTTATTTCTCCTCCACATTTGAAGGATTATTTCACTGGGTATAGAATTTTAAGTTAGTGTTTTTTTCTTTCAACACTTTATTTACACAGTTAGATAGGAGTGTTAACACTGAAATGGAGGATTTATTTATTCTCCTGTATTTCTGTTAAATTTTATTTTATTTATTTTGAGGTCAATTTAATAAATGCATACAAATTTTAAATATCATGAGGTGACACTCCTTACCTATTTTGTTATTAATTTAACTATAATGTCTTTCTTTTGGTTAGTGTTTTCATGGTTTTTTTTCCCTGTACTTTTACTTTCAGTCCTTATGTATCTTTATATTTCAGATAGTCTTTTGTAAATAGTACATAGTTGGGTTTTTTCCAGTCTGAAAATCTTGTTTTTTAATTGTTTCAAGTACACCATTTACATTTAATATACTTACTGATATTAATACTGGATATAACCATTGTACCAAGTTCTGTCTCTATGTCCCACCTGATTTATGTTAGTTTTTTCTTCTTTAGGATTGGTTATTTTCTTATTTTTACCCCTCTATTAGCTTAGAAGTTTTACACTCTTACTCTTCCTTAATACTTATCTGGCAATTATAGCATACAGTCTTGACTTATTAAAGTCTTGACCAATATTAATTTATACTTCTACATACTCCCTAGATAATGCCCAAACTTTAAATACTTTAGCTCTCTTGACTCTTATGTTGTCAATATAAATTAACAAGATAATATTATTTTATATAATATTGACTGAAATTTATATAGATATTTAGCCTTTTAATTGCTTTTTATTCCTTTCTTAATCCCCAGTCTTCCATCTGAGATCATTTTCCTGTTATCTGAAAAATGCCCTGTAGAATTCAGTACTTACTTTGGTTTATGCCTGCTGCTGGAAACTCTCTCTGTTTTTATTTGTAAAGCTTTTATTTCACCTTCATTTTTGAAGGGTATTTTTGCTGGTTATTAATTTCTTGGTTGGCATTAATTTTCTTTCAAGATACTAAAGATGTCATTTCACCGTATTCATGCTTTCATCATTGCTGTTGCAAAGCTAGTAATTAGCCTAACTTGTTCCTTTTGAGGCATACTCTATTTTTTTTTGGCTACCTTTTTGATTTTTCTCTTTGTCTTGAATTCTCTGCAAGTTCACTATTATGCATTCTATATGTGGGTTTCTTTTTATTTATGCTGTTTGGGATTTGTTGGACTCCTTGGATCCTATGGATCAATGTCTTTCATCAATTTTGAATAATCCTCAGCCATTAATTCTTTAGATTGCCTCTGAACAATTCCATTTCTCTTCTCCTTCTGGAACTCCAATTAAACATGCATCAGACCTTATCGTACCCTCTTGTCTGTATTTTCCATCTTTTTGACTACCCATGCAGCCTTATGGATAATTTCATCTGAATAGAATTTCTAGTTCTTTAATTCTCTCTTGGGCTGCATCTAATATGCTGTTAAGGGCATCCACTGAGTTTCTAATTTCAGCTTAGTTACTTTTTAGTTTTGGAGGGTTTTTTTCCCCTACTTTTTCTGATTTCTTGTTCCCTGTTGAAATTTTCAAGATTGGATTTTATTTATCTGAATACAGTAAGCATTGTGGTTTAGTAGTCTGTACCTGATAACTCAAATAATTCAAAGCTAATGGATCTGTTTGTGTTGTCTATTCTCTCTGGTGCTTTTTACCTATGATGGGTTTTATCTTCGTGTTGCTGCTTATCTTTGTGTATGGGCATTGTATTTAAACAACTGTTTGTTGAAATAATTTGAGGCCTAGGATGATGGAATCTTCCTCCAGAGATTTTGTTTGCATTGGTCAGGTCTGTAAGGATGCTTCCTGTCTAAAACCACCTCAATCTATACTCAAAACTTAAACTTTACTAGTCCACCTAGATGTTGCAAAGCCAAGCGAAAAAACTTTGTGAGGGCTAGTTTATTTTCAGTTTACAGTTACCCTTAAAGTGAAACATTTGAAGTTCCTAAGAAACCCCTCCCCTTTTAATAAGCCTTGGGCTTTGATTTTTGTTACTCTAGTGCTTTGAGTCTGCTGAATATTCAACTCACTTTGACACTGGTTTATTCCTTAACCTTTATTCCTTAACCACAGATGACCTCAAGACAAATACAGCTAACCTTATGAGTATTAAAAGAAGACATGGTGAATTCTTCTTTCACCTCATATAGGAAAAGCGTTCTTAACTATGAATCAAAATCTAGATGCAATAAAAGAAAAGTCTAATAAATGTGACTACTTTTTTAATGCATGGCAGAAATACATCATAAAGTCAAAAGGCAACTAACAAACTGGAAGTAAATATTTGCAACTTATATAACAGATAAAGGCCTAATATAGTTAATGTGTAAAGAACACTTGAAAAGTGTGAAGGACCAACAACCCAATAGAAAAATGTGGAAAAGACATGAACAGACAATTCACAATGATATTTAAACTGTTGTTAAACAGGAATGCCATCGATATAATACTTCTCACCTATCATATTAGTGAAAAGTAGAAAGTATGTCACACGCTATGTTGAAAAGTGTGTGGGGAAATAAGCACTCTCCTATATTGCTGGTGGGAAAGCAAAATGGGTCTGAGACTCAAGGGAGGGAATAACCTGGATATGTAGATTAGGAAATCATCTGTGTTTAGAGGGAAATGAACAGAGATCAGCCAGGGAGCGAGGACACATGGACTGAGGAGAGCAGAGGCTCTGGACATAGCTGCTACTCAAGGAGGCAGCGCAGCTACCTGGCGGGCACCACCACCAGGGCTCTGGAGTCAGACGGAGCTGGTCTTGAAAACGGGTTGTGAGGCTCCGTGTGGAGCGCTCCTGGAGAAGTCGGGTACCCTCCCTGCAATCAGCTGGCACAACTGGGGATAAAGGGCATCTCAGAGGGATGCTGAGCGAGGACCTGAGAGGCACCAGGTAAAGCACCTGCAGTCAGGAAGCCTCCCCCCACCTGCTCTGTTGGTAACTCCGCCTTTTCCACACACACCACCCCGCAGCCCGTCCGCAGCTGTCCGGTCCCTGTGGGATGTAGGTGAGGGGGCGGGGCGGGGGGAAACCGGGCTCGGGTGACGCGGCGCTCACGTGACCGGCAGGGCGCCAACGTGGGCAGCAGCCCCCGCGTCCCACCCCCCCAGCCCCGAGGTCTGGTCCTGTCGCCCGCGCGGAACCAGCTCCCGGAGCTGCCCGGGTGGCGAGCGAGGGGCAAGCGGGCTTAGGCGAGCCAGAGGAGGCGCAGGCCCGGCTCGGGCGCTGCAGGTCAGTGTGAAGGTGGGCGCTGCTGGCGGCCCGGGGTGGGGGTGGAAGGGGATGGGACTAGGATCCGGGAGCAGCGGGGAGAGGGGAAGGGGTCCCGAGATGGGTGAGGAGGGGCACAGGGCGTGGTGTGGGCAGGTGGGGAGGAAGGACCCTGCAACTGGCCCTGCCGCCTCTTCGACGCCCCTCCTCTGCGCCCTCCATCCATTTTCTAGCCTGAAATGGGGGGGGGGGAGTGCGCCCCCGCAGTGCGACAGTGAAACGTAGACAAATTCTGAAAATAACTCCCTTTCACCCTCTCCACCCAGGAGGAAATATTGACCTCAGCGTAAAGGGTTGGGGGTGGGGCAGGTTGCTTGCACGGGAGGAAGACCCAGAGATCCAAAATAGTTTGGAAAGCATCCTGGTCTGGTGCCTGAGGCCTGAAAAGTAATGGCGGCTTGGATGCAGGGGAGGTGGGGGAGGAAACGTTGGATGAGGAGGGCCCAAATTCAGGAAAGGGACTTCAGTCCACTGACCGTGCAGCCCCTCTCTGTCTCCTGTCTGCAGGTCTGCGTGTCTGTTCTCAGCACTCTGCAAGGCTAGAAAAGGAGGAGGAACCTTTCCAGAATCCCTGCAGGTCAGCGGAAGGAGGGAGAGGCACTGGACAGGCACAGAGCTGGGGGCTGGGTGTGGAGGGCACAGCTTGGGCAGAATTTGAGGGCCCCACTGCCCATCCCCCCCATATATAATATACACACTTTCTGCCACGCTGAAGGATGGTACAAGGTGGCAGGGCCTGCCAGGGAAATGGTTGGCTCTCAGTGCAGGAGGAATGGTGGGGTGAAGGGTGGCCAGAAGGCACACTAGGCTGGGCCAGGTCAGGGGAACGCTGACAAGGGTGAGATGCCAGTACTATCCGGACCTGCATTCCACCCCCAAGGCCTCAGTCTCCCTTGTTTCCTCTTGTCTCTCTCCCCCCACCCCACCACATCCCATCCCCCAGGACAGGAAAACGAGGGGACATCTCAACATGGAAAAACTCTGCAATGAAAATGAAGGAAAGCTGGAAAGCGAAGGAAAGCCAGAAAATGAAGTAAAGCCTGAAAATCAAGGAAAGTCAGATGAGGAAGAAAAGCCAGAAGTGGAGGGGAAGTCAGAACACGAGGGAGAGCTCCAGAATGAGGGACGGCCAGAAGACCAGGGACAACCAGAAGATGAGAGGAAGAGAGAAAAGCAGGACAAGTCCGAAGCTGAGGGAAAACCACACGGTGAGGGCAAGCTGGAATCCCAGGCAAAGCCAGAGAGTCAGCCGCGGGCTGCCGAAAAGTGCACCTCTGAAGACTATGTGCCCCGGAAAGCAAAAAGAAAAACGGACAGGGGGACGGACGATTCCCCCAAGGACTATCAGAACAACTTACAGGAAAGGCATCTGGGCAGTGAGGAGATGATGACAGAATGTGCAGCTATGTCAAGGGCTCAGGAAGAGCTAAGGAAAAGACAGAAAATGGGTGACTTTCATTGGATGCAAAGAGATGTACAGGATCCATTCACCCCAAGGGGCCAACGGGGTGTCAGGGGAATGAGGGGCGGAGGTAGGGGCCAGAGGCGCTTACATGATATCCCATATCTTTAATGCCTTTGGCCTTCAATTCTGACTCCTCTGATGAGAATATCGCTGACCCTGCTTTCCCTGGCAGGCATTTGCCAGGCTATGTGCTTTAACCTTAAGCTGATTCTTTGCTTTAGGTGTCACTCTCATTACCAGCAGCCTTTTGATCCAACTACAGTGCTCTCTGTGTTTCAGTAAGGGATTTTCACCCACATGCATGGAGGAGATGTTCATGGTATACTGTAAAACAACAATAAAGAAAAAACAGTTTTCAGAACCGAATATATAGTATCAGCCCAATTTTGTAAAAATATAAACATTTGCACAATACATTTGTGCACAGAGAAAACTCTGAAAATGTTTGCACTAAAAAGGAGGCAACGGTTTTTTCCTGCATGGTAGCCAGAAAATAGGTCTCACCTGCACTCAAAAATGAATCCAATCGCCTGATGGTACCTCCATGCCGTTCGCCTGAAGGTGTGCCCATCCCTTGTCTTTCCCTAGTTGTAACCATGTCAGTGGGCGCTGCTACACCTTCTCCTGGGTCCTCTACCATCCTATGGCTCCCAACATGTATGATTCTTTTTTTCTTTGCTCACTCATCTCCACTTTTTCTTAAATGATATGGATTATGTTTGTCATAATAAAAAATCTAGAAATCAACACATGATAAACAATTGAAATGTTCAGTAAGCTTATGAGGGCAATGAAGACACTTAAAATTCCTGTTGTCAGAATGTAAAATGATAAGTAAAACATTGCCTCTGGGACTCAGCTAGAGGAATCAACCTGACAGTTGTAACAGATCCAGTGCTCTAAAGGTCAGTCTTGTCATCTGTGAAATGGGAATAAAACTTGCCTGTGTTGGGTGGGCTCCTTTGTAGCAGTAGGACCCTGGACCTTGTCAGACACTCAGGGGAGGGCTGAGAGTAGGTCTCATCTATGCCCAGGAACAAGTCCAAGTAGCTGAGAAGAGACTGCCACTCTTATCTGGATACTACTGTATCTGTTGGGCACTCCTGTTGTGCCCTGTACCCTCTGCTGACAGCTACTGATATGATGGAGTCCTCATGGTGACAAAGCCCCTCTGATTCCCTATAGTTCTCAAAGGGCCAAAGCCCCTATTTGACTCCTATAGGAATGTAGGTTAACCCCCTCTTCCAGCTTCAGAGTTGTACCTACCCTGGTGGTAGTGCCCCAGGGCTGTTTGGGCTCCACTATATTGCATAGTTCTTAAAGTAGTCATTAATATTTTTAGTTCATTTTATATTTGCTTACAGTAGTTTCTTATCTCTTGACTCATATATTTTGGGTCCACCAGGGGTTGTATCCTGAGACAAATCTGTGGACGAGACAGTGGATGATTATTTGAACTACACACCACAGTACCTCAGGGAAGCCACATGTAAATTTACATACCTTTCTTAGTGTGAGTTTTCGCTCTAAAAAGTCTCCTGGTTGGCTTCCTACACAAAATCAAAGGACTTGTAATCAGAGAGGGTTACACAAGTGAGTTTCAAGCTGAAAATATCCCTTCCCATTCCAAACCAATTCCAACTGAGAAGTGTAACAGTGCTCTTAAAAATATTAAAAACTCTCAGTGTTAGGCATTTTTATTTAACCCACTAGTATGTTGCTTTTTCCAAAGACTTTTTTTTTTTGCGGTATGTGGGCCTCTCACTGTTGTGGCCTCTCCCATTTGCGGAGCACCGGCTCCGGACGCGCAGGCTCAGCAGCCATGGCCCACGGGCCCAGCCGCTCCGCAGCATGTGGGATCCTCCCGGACCGGGGCACGAACCCGTGTCCCCCACATCGGCAGGCGGACTCTCAACCACTGCGCCACCAGGGAAGCCCCCAAAGACTTTTTTATTCATCCTAACATCCCTTACACTGTACTTGACACATATACTTAATAAATTTTGATTGAATCAGGAGCCCTGAGTTAAAAAAGATACAGTGTTCATGGATCAGAAGACTCAATGTGTTAATATGGTAATTCTCTCCAAAAGTGATCTATAAATTCAATGCCATCCCATTAGAAATCTCAGCAAACTGCGATTCTAAAGGTTTTATGGAAAAGCAAAGGAACAAAGTTAGAGGACTCACTACCTGATTTCAGGGCTAACTATAAAGCTACATTAATCAAGACTATGTAGTATTTGCATAAGGACAAACATATAGATTGATGGAATAAAACACAGTCCAAAAGTAGACCCACATATATATGGTCAATTCATTTTTTAAAAAGGACCCAAAGGAATTCAGTGGAGACTTTTCAAGAGATGATGCTGGAACAATTGAATGTTGTCTTGGTCAGTTTGGGCTGCTATAACAAAAATACCACAGACTGGAATTTCTCATCGTTCTGGAGTCTGGGAAGCCCACGATCAGGATGCTGGCAGATCTGGTGTCTAGTGAGGGTCAGATTCCTGGTTCATAACCAGATGTCTTCACATGGCAGAAGGGGCAAGGAAGCTCTCTGGGCCTCTTTTATAATGAAACTAATCCCATTCATGAGGGCTCCACCTTCATGGCCTAATTGCCAATTACCATCCAATTATTTGGTAATTCCAAATACCATCCAATTGGATGAATTTCAGGGTTACACAAACATTCAGTCTATAGCAGACATCAATATACAAAAAAAGTACCCTTACCTCACACCAAATACAAAACATGAATTCAAAATGGCTTACAGAACAAAATGTGAAACCCAAAATTATAAAAACTTCATTTAGCGAATTCCCTGGTGGTCCAGTGGTTAGAACTCTGTGTTCTCCTGCCAAGGGCCCAGGTTTGATCCCTGGTCAGGGGAACTAAAATCCCATAAGCCATGTGGTGTGGCCAGAAAAATAAAATAAAATAAAAACTTCATTTAAAAATAGGAAAAATAGGGCTTCCCTGGTGGCGCAGTGGTTGGGAGTCCGCCTGCCGATGCAGGGGACGTGGGTTCATGCCCCAGTCTGGGAAGATCCCGCATGCCGCGGATCGGCTGGGCCCGTGAGCCACGGCCGCTGGGCCTGCGCGTCCGGAGCCTGTGCTCCACAGCAGGAGAGGCTGCAACCGTGAGAGGCCCGCGTACCGCAAAAAAAAAAAAAAAAAAAAAAGGAAAAATATGGAATAGTTTGTAGGTTCAGAGTAAAATATTATTGCTTATTAATTCTGAAGTGGTTTAAAGATTTTTTGAAATTAACTTTCTGCCACTATCTACTTAATAGGCTCCAGAGGTTTCTCCTACTAAGAAAGGGGAAAAGGCAAATGCTAATGATAAAACATTTACATGTGGACAATAAAATTTAAGATATCATTAAAAAATTAGGGAAAAAAGGGTAATCCTGGATTAGCATATGACATGAATCTGTGCCATATGACAATTTAAGATAATAACGGGACAATGAGGGTACTGACAAATTTCTGTGAACTTCAAACAAGTCTGGAATATCTATACTAATAACATATAACCATACATATATAATCTAAGATGGCTTAATACTTATTTGACAATGTTTTCCATGTAATTTAACATACCAAATAAACCTAATTGTTTTAATATCTCTTTTATAAGGTGAGAGACTATTTTTTTTAGATTTTCTAAGTACCCACTGGGAAATCTCAAAAATAGTTTGAGGTCAAAAAGACTCCATTTAGAATCTGATTTTGGGAAGTTGTCAAAAATTCCAAAAGTTTGGGGCTTCCCTGGTGGCGCAGTGGTTGAGAGTCCGCCTGCCGATGCAGGGGATGCGAGTTCATGCCCCGGTCCGGGAAGATCCCACATGCCGCGGATTGGCTGGGCCCGTGAGCCATGGCCACTGAGCCTGCGTGTCCGGAGCCTGTGCTCTGCAACGGGAGAGGCCACAACAGTGAGAGGCCCGCGTAGCAAAAAAAAAAAAAAAAATTCCAAAAGTTTGAACATTTGATTAAACAGTATCACAGATCAATATGAAACAATACTTAATTATCTATTTAACCATTTAACCAAAGTGACAATAAAAGATTTTTAAGGTAAATACAGAAGGTTACAAAACCGTGAAAAAATATAGCTCTTTTCACATTGAGAAGACTCAATTCTCCCATGTAATCAAAGACCTGATAAAGATAATATGAAACACAAAAAATTATTTTGGTAAGACAAAATCGTTGCTTTCCAGGCAGATTACCCAAAAGGTAAAGAGAAGCATTTCACAATCTCTTATCAAGAGAAGACCAATAGTCCAAACACTTTTTCTTTTTAACAGAGAGAAAACCAAACTCTAATTTTGCACCAGTGTCCTTTTTTTTTTTTTCCTTTTTGGCTGCACTGCGTGGCGTGTGCGATCTTAATTCCCCAACCAGGGATCGAACCTGTGCCCCCTGCAGTGGAAGTGCGGAGTCTTAACCACTGGACCTCCAGGGAAGTCCCCGCACAAGTGTACTTTTGATATTAAGGCTCATTCTTTAAAAATTTACAAATAAATTCATTCTAATCTTAGACAGCTTGACCACACATAAAATCCCTTTCCCAAGATTCCTTTTCCTCAAACGTTCTACCCACTCAGGTTTTCTTCCCTGTATTTTTCCTCTTTCTCATTCTGGAACACCCAGTAATTCTACTTTAGAACAAAATTACTCTTTTTCCCTTAACAAAAACATGTCTTTCATACCTCTTCTTATCCAAAACACACATCCTATTTTCCTTACCTACTTTTCGTACACAGTTGTTTCCTTTCACCCTCATTATTTCTAGTATTTTTAATTACATATATTGATTAGCTTTCTTAACCCTTAGAAACCTTAATTTCTAGTGAAACTAAAAAGTAAGCAATTGTGGACTGCCTGTTACACAACCATTCTACAGATCGGTAAAGTTAAAAATATATTTCATAATTTCTAAAAGTATATCCTTCCTGATAGTAAAATTTCCAGTATGGCACAACACATGTTTGCTGATAGACAGAAATATCTTCAGCTCCTTTATAAGAAGATGCCAAAGTAGATAAACCTATGCTCAGTAGTTTCAGTATTATTTTATTTGAAAATGATCTAGATATTCAATGCATATCCATCATTAGTTAGTGTAACTTAAAGGTTTCGAGTTATCAAAAAGATTTTTGAAACTATTTTTAAGTAGACATACCATAAAATATAATTACTGTTGAAAAATTCACATATAAACTTTTAATTACAGCTATGTAATTCATCTGTTTAGGTTACTCATGAAAATTTCATGAGGCATTAAACAGCTAACCATCAACTTAAGTTATTTTTCTTGCTAACAAATCCTGTAACAGAAATAACATGACTTTTAGTAAACCTGGCTAGAATAAAAGCTGTATGTCTGCATTATATTTAAGGCTGATAACTCTGAAGACATGCCTGTTTTAATTAAACCAACAAAGTTAAACTAGCTTTTATTTACCAAAGATTACCCTAGACCACATGAACTTGAAAAACTTTGGGGCTAGTTTCTATATTTCTGAGAGAATCCTTTTTTTTTTTTTACTGGATCAACAGCTCAACAGCTCAACTTTTAATTATCCAAATTCCTATATTAAGATTCAGGGGATTCTGAATTCCATGATTACAGCCACCTGGCATAAACAAGAGTAAATTTTCTCTGCAACAAGTTTACATCATCCTAAGTCTACAGTCAATTTGATCAACAGTCTGTCTACACAGTAGAAGGTAGACAGGTACAAAATGAGCCCAAATAACATGAAAAAAAAAAACTCAGCAGAAACAACACACAACAAATACAGATCTATAGGAGTTCCAGACACTGGAATTATAAGACTCAATTTAAAAATAAATTTTCTGGGACTTCCCTGGCAGTCCAGAGGTTAACACTCAACACTTCCACTGCAGGGGGTGCAGGTTCCATCCCTGGTTGGGGAACTAAGATCCCACATGCTCTGCGGAACAGCCAAACAAAAAAATTAAATAATAATAATAATAATTTTTCTTACTAAATAGGAGATAAAAGACATGATTGAAAATTTCAGCAGGTAACTGGAAATTATAAAAAACATGAAATAGAAATTCTATAACTAAATTTTTAAAATTTATTTTGTATTGAAGTATAGTTGAGTTACAATGTGTTAATGACTGCTGTACAGCACAGTGACTCAGTTATACATATATATACATTCTTTTTCATATTCTTTTCCATTATGGTTTATCACAGGATACTGAATATAGTTCCCTCTGCTATACAGTAAGACCTTGTTGTTTATCCATTCTATATATACCAGTTTGTATCTGCTAATCCCAAATTCCCAATCCAACCCTCTCCCACCCCCCTCCCCCTTGGCAACCACCAGTCTATTCTCTATGTCCTTGATTCTGTTTCTTTTTCATAGATAGGTTCATTTGTGTCATATTTTAGATTCCACATATAAGTGATATCACATGGTATTTGTCTTTCTCTTTCTGACTTGTTTCACTTAGTATGATAATCTCTAGTTGCTGTACCACCCTGCCTTGATTACTGTCGTTTTGTAGTAAGTTTTGAAATTAAGAAGTACAGGATATCCTATTTTATTCGTTCTATACTAAGATTGTTTTCTCTATTCTGGATCCTTTGATTTTGAAATCACCTTGTCATTTTCTACATAAAAGCCAGATGTGATTTTAATAGGGATTGCATTGAATCTGTACATCAATTAGGTAATATTTACCATTAGAACAATACTGTCTTTCAATCCATGAACATGGGATTTATTTCCATTTATTTAGGTCTTCTTTAATTTCTTTTCAACAACATTCTGTATTTTCAATTTATAAGCCTGGACTTTCTTTTGTTAAACATATCCCTAAAAATATTTTTCTTTTTGATGTCATCATAAATGGAATCATTTTCTTCAGTTCATTTTCAGATTGTTAATTTCTATTATAAAGAAATACAATTGATTTTTGTATATTGATACTGTATCCTGCCACAATGTTCCACTCATGTATTAGTTCTCATAGTTTTATAATGGATTCCTTAGGATTTGCTATGTACAAGGTTATGTTATCTTCAAATTGAGATCATTTTACTTCTTCCTTTGTTAACTGGATGCCTATTTATTTATTTATTTTTGCCTAATTACCTTGGCCAGAACCTCTAGTACAACCTCTAGAAATGGCAATAGAAGACATCCTTGTCTTGTTTCAGTTCTTAGAAGGAAATTTTTTAGTGTTTCACCCTTATGTATGATGTCAGTTGCATGTTTTTGTAGGTTTCCTCTATCAAGTTGAGGAAGTTCCTTGTATTCCTAGTTTGTTGAATTATTTTTATCATGAAAAAGTGCTGATTCTTGTCAATGTTTCTTCTGTATCTGTTGAGATGCTCATGTGGTTTGGGGCCTTCATTATGTTAATATGGTGGTTTATATTGACTGATTTTGTGTTATACCAAACTTGCATTCATGGGATAAATTCCACTTGGTCATTGTGTATAATCCTTTTTATATATTGCTGGATTCAACTTGATGGTAATTTATTGAGGATTGCATTTATATTCATGAAAAAATATTGGTCTGTATTTTTGTTGTTGTTGTACCTAGTCTTGTTATGATGTCAGAGTGATACTGCTTTCATAGAATCAATTGGGAAGTTTTCCTCATCTATACTGTTATGGTAATGAAACAAGACCATTAAGCTGAGGTGGCTCTAATGACTTGGTAGTCTATGTAAGCAAATAAAAACCTAAGGCAGGGTCAGTTTCTATAAGTTTCTCAAGGTTAAGAAGAACACAGATGTAGAGAACAAACATGGACACCAAGCGGGAAGCGGCGGAGTGGTGGTGGTGGTGGTGTGATGAATTAGGTGATTGGGATTGACATGTATACACTGATGTGTATAAAACTGATGACTAATAAGAACCTGCTGTGTAAAAAAATAAATAAAATAAAATTCAAAAATTAAAATAAAATAAAATAAGAACTAATCACAAGCAGCCAACTAGGCTTTCCCAAGTAATGAAACCACTTAAGCTATAGCAAATTAGATAACTTTTTTGCTTTGCTTCTGTGTCTTCTCTATAAAATCCTTGCCCCTAGGTCCTGTTGGTGGAGTGCTTTTAACAACTTCTGGTTGTTTATAGCCCAATTTGAATCAATGTTTGCTCAGATAAACTCTTAAAATTTTTAATATTCTTCAGATCTTTTAATTGTCCTGGTGTCAGAAGTGGGATCCAAAATAGATCACCAATGGCCCTAAGGAGAAATGAGCAAGAGTAGATACCTGCTGATCCCATTGTGCTCACTGCTTTCTTTCTGTGTCTGGAGGTCGTGAATAAGTCCCTCATGGATATCCAAGCTCTACAGCTTTTGCATCATGAGGATCTGACTTTACTTGAGCATTTATTTTTCCAGACTGGGTCTGCAGTTGGACTGGTCTGACTTAAACTGGACTGGGCCAGTGTGAGGCCTCAGGTAAATAAATTTTGTTTTAAGAGGAAAAAAGAAAAAATTGGTTCATTCGAGTCCAAGGAGTCAGGGACTACTCCATCTGGGATTCCAGCTAACTATATGTATAAAAATTATGGGCCCAGAACTTGTGTTTGTCTGAAAAAATGGTTTAACCTTACCAAAGATAATCTTTAATTACAGTGGCCACAGTGAGAAACTTTTAACCTAGATGAGCTCATCCATTTACAAGGTGTCCTAAAGAAAAAGGATTCTCAGCCAAGTACTCAGAAGAGTAGAGAGAAAATTATTTTTCCTCCCCTACAATTTCTGATAACACAGATGGGACCCTCTGGGACACCTCACTTGCTCTGGAGCCTATAGATGGGACCGCAGGAAAACTGACAGAAGCCAGTGAAAGGTAAGAATTCTGACCAAAGTCAGCTCTCCTGGATCTCAGTCTGTAGTGTCCAGGTAAGAGAGGAAGGTAAAATTTCATGGTGTCCCTTTTTTTCTAAATTTGGACTCCTGTGAGTTTGGTTTTGGGGTACCCATTTGTTATCAATCCTTTCCATCCCAGGAACAACTATTACTTTCCTGTCTGTCTCTCATTTTGTGTACTGAGGACTTGGCTTGGCTTTCTTCCTGTTAGGGTACACAAGTCATTGCTTACATGTACAGGCAGCTCAACCGTCAGGTTTGGGCCCCGAAGAATATGACCAGACAGAAATGTGGGTTGCACTCTATTTATGGCTAGTGTCCTACTGACTGTTGCCAGCTCTCAGGGGACTTGTCCAAGTCTTTCTTTCTTTTGGTTATCTTTGCAAGTGGGCCTGGACCATGGGAGAACTATACCTTTTCACCATCTTTGGGGAAGCTTCATGTGTCCACAGTTAAGCCATAAAAGGCTTACTGATTTTGGTTGGAAGTAACTAGATAGGAATACACTTGGCTTAAAGGTATAAGGAAAAAATAAATTTAAAAAGAGTTCAATACTGCCAGGAATATTTACTGTTTCTAAAAACCTTACACGATATTTGAGAAAATTTTTCTTTAAAAGGAACTCTGGTCAGAAGTTTGCCAAATTGGAAGCTGATATTCATAGCCTGACAGGAACATTTTTAGGCCTTCTCCCCTAAGCTAAAATGGAACTATGTACCCAGAGTGGAAAAAACAAAATGAAACATTCTGAAGTCTTTGTGGAAAGATTTACTAAAACAGACAGATTTAGTAAAAGATTTATTAAAACACCAGGACTTCCCTTCCACCCACCAATGTAGGGGACATGGGTTCGAGCCCTGGTCTGGGAAGATCCCACATTCTGCAGAGCAACTAAGCCCATGCGCCACAACGGCTGAGCCTGTGCTCTAGAGCCTGCAAACAACAACTACTGAGCCTGCATGCTGCAACTACTGAAGCCCGCATGCCTAGAGCCCATGCTTCGCAACAAGAGAAGCCACCACAATGAGAAGCCTGCGTACTGCAACAAAGAGTAGCCCCTGCTCGCCACAACTATAGAAAGCCTGTGTGCAGCACCGAAGACACAATGCAGCCAAAAATAAATAAATAAATAAAAGAATCCTCCTGCCAATGCAGGGGACATGTGGGTTCGAGCCCTGGTTGTCCAGGAAGATCCCACATGCAGTGGAGCAACTAAGCCCATGTGCCACAACTACTGAAGCCCATGCACCTAGAGCCTGTGCTCCACAACAAGAGAAGCCACTGCGATGAGAAGCCCACGTGCCGCAACGAAGAGCAGCCCCCGCTCGCCACAACTAGAGAAAGCCCATGCACAGCAGCAAAGACCCAGTGCAGCCAAAAACAAAATATAAATAAATAAATAAATAAATTTATTTATTTAAAAAAAATTCCAAAGATACACAGCTCTAAATCTAGGACATAGAACTCTTTTGATTTCCGTCTTAGTTGGATATCTTCTCCCTGATATAAAGAAGCAAATTGTATTGTAGTTGGATTGGTGGGTTAACCTCTTGATATCACTCAGGTTTCAACCCAATTCTCTGACAAATTAATGACAATTGTACTTGTCTTACAGACTGAGTCTTTCAGAGAACAGAAATGTGACTCTAGAAGCAATTTAAAGTTCACCTATCCTTTTTACCAAATCCTAAACCTGCTCTATTCATCTCAAAAATGCTTACAGATATTGTAAAAGATCAAGACATTGGAAACAAAACTATAATTCAAAAAGATACATGCACCCCTATGTTCATAGCAGCACTATTCACAATAGCCAAGACATGGAAACAACCTAAATGTCCACTGACAGATGAATGGATAAAGAAGATGTGGCACATATATACAATGGAATACTACTCGACCATAAAAAGGAATGAAATAATGCCATTTGCAGCAACATGGATGCAACTAGAGATTATCATACTAAGCAAAGTAAGTCAGAAAGAGAAAGACAATACCATATGATATCACTTATATGTGGAATCTAAAATATGACACAAATGAACCTATCTGTGAAAAAGAAATAGAATCAGGGACATAGAGAATAGACTGGTGGTTGCCAATGGGGAGGGGGGTGGGAGAGGGTTGGATTGGGAGTTTGGGATTAGCAGATGTAAACTGGTATATATAGAATGGATAAACAACAAGGTCTTACTGTATAGCAGAGGGAACTATATTCAGTATCCTGTGATAAACCATAACGGAAAAGAATATGAAAAAGAATATATTTATATATGTATAACTGAGTCACTGTGCTGTACAGCAGTAATTAACACAACACTGTAATTCAACTATACTTCAATAAAAAATAAATTAAAAAAAGACAGGGTGGTACTGCCATAAGGATAGATATATAGATCAATGGAAAAGAATTAAGAGTCCAAAAGTAAACCCTCACATTTAGGGTCAATGAATTTTTGACAAATGTAACAAGACAATTCAAAGGGGGAAAGAGTTGTTTTAAAACTAATAGTGACAGAACAATTGGATATCCAGATGCCAAAGATTTCATTTAGACCACTACATCATACCATACAACAAAATTAGCTCAACATGGATTATAAGTATTAATGCAAGAGCTAAAATTATAAAAACTCTTAGAAGAAAACATAGGAGTAAATCTTCCTGACCTTAGGTTTCACAATGTTTTCTTAGATATGACAACAAAAGCATATGTGACAAAAGGTAAGATATATTAGAAGTTATCAAAATAAAAAAATTTTGTGCATCAAATGATACCACTGGTGGCACAGTGGTTAGGAATCTGCCTGCCAGTGCAGGAGACATGGGTTCAATTCCTTGTCCAGGAAGATCCCACATGCCGCAGAGCAACTAAGCCTGTGAGCCACAACTACTGAGCCTGTGTGCTGCAACTACTGAAGCCCACGTGCCTAGAACCTGTGCTCCACAACAAGAGAAGCCACCGCAATGAGAAGCCCGCACACTGCAATGAAGAGTAGCCCCCACCACTTGCTGCAGCTAGAGAAAGCCCGCACGCAGCAATGAAGACCCAACACAGCCAAAATAAAGAAAGAAAGAAAGAAAAGAAAGTGAAAAGACAACCCACAGAGTGGGAAAAAATACTTGTGAATCGTTTATTCAATAAGGAACTAATTTCCAGAATATATAAAGAACTCTGGAAATTCGACTATAAAAAGACAAATAGCCCAATTAAAAATGGGCAAATGATTTGAATAGGTATTTATGAAAGACATATAGATAACCAATAGACACATGAAAAGAAGCTCAACATCATTAGTTGTTGGGGAAATGCAAATCAGAACCAAAAGGAGAAAACTCTTCATATACAGTATGATGGTTAAAATGAAAAGGATGGAAAATAACACGTTTTGGTGAGGATAATGAGAAACTGGAGCCCTCAAACATTACTGGTGGGAATCTAAAATGTTGAACCCAACTTGGAAAATAGATTGGCAGTACTTCAAAATGTTAAACAGACTTCTCATATGACCCAGCAATTCCATTCCTTGGTATATACCTGAGGGAAAATGTCATAGCAGCATTGTTTATAATAGCCAATAAAGAAGTGGAAGAAAACCCCAAATGTCTATCAACCAAATAAATAATATGTGGTATATCACATAATAGAATATATTTGGCAATAAAAAGGAAGAAGTACCGATATATGCTAGAACATGGATGAACCTTGAAAGCAATATGCTAAGTGAAAGAAGTCACAAAAGACTCCATATTTTATTACTTAATTTACAAGATATTGTCATATCAGGAAAGCTATAGAGACAGAAATTTGATTAGTGGTCGCTTGGGGCTGGCAGCAGGGTGGGTATGATTGGTAATGGATACCAGGTTTCTTTTCGGGATTATGAAAAATGTTCTAAAATTAGATTGTGTGATAGTTGCCCAACCCTATAAATATACTAAAAACCATTGATTTGTACACTGTACATGGGTGAATTTTATGGAATATAAATTATAACTCAATAACACTGTTGAAGAGAAATTATTATATAATAAATATAATAATGCACTGTGGGTTTATAACACATGTAGAAGTAAAATGTAAGACAACAATAGAAAAAAGGATCAGAAGGGGGATACACAGGTGTAAAGTTCTTCCATTATCCACAAAGTCATATAATATTATTTGAAGATACCATGTGATAATGTTACTGAGTCCAAGCTCAGTCTGCTCGCCACACGACAGGCCAATAAATCGGGAGACTAGGTGTTGAGGCAACGAATATGACTTTATTTGGAAAGCCGGGTATCCAAGAAGATGGTGGACTAGTGTCCTTTTCGGGGGTTGGATGCTAGTTTCTTTTATAGAACAGAGATGGGGAGGAGGTGAGGAAGTTAAGTAAAAAGGCCATAAGTCTTGCAAAATATTTCCTGGTTTTGGCCAGTCTCAGGGAGGGGATGTGTTAGTTTGTTCTTTTCTGCAGCCATTCACAGGTGGGCAGGGTTAGGCTGTTTCCCTGTAAGCTGAACAAAGGTACTTTAGTTTAACATTCAGGCAGAGGGGCAGGGTTCCCCGAGGCAGGCCATCATGTATGCCTATAGCTATAGACCGAACAAAAGCAATGGAAAGCTAAGGTCAAAGTAAAAGAAACAGGTCCAACATGGAGTCAGATTTTGTTCTTCCCTGTTACAATAATATAAAATAAATACTGCAAACTCCAGAGGCATGGCTCAGATATTTTACCTGGAGGGAGAAGCAGACTGTAAAACAGAGAGCTCTAAATCTCATCCCAAAGGAAATGACTTCATTTAACAGTGTGAAGAAGATCAAGCCTAAAGGAGCTCTTGAAAACAGTGGAGGCTGTATTGTGTGGTATAATAAAAATATACATTGGGTCTTGTATAGAGCTCCTGGCATAGAGCTCCTAAAACTCTTGGGATTCCCTAACTTATAGGAGTGTCTTTTTTTATTCATTATGAGCCCCTTTTAATTACATCTGAGTTTATACTAATGAGGTGACTCATGGTGGGGCCCCAGATAGTTTCAGGATGGGGGCTGGCCACCACAAAGACCAAATAAATTATTAGAGGGGTGTGTGGACAGAAAACAAGTTTCTTGCCATTCTGGTAAACAAGATGTTGCCCACTATCAAGCCATCAGCCACTGCAGCCACCCCCAACAGTGCACCCTGAGGGGAATTCAGGATGAAGAAAAACAGGACATTGGCCCTAGGTAGTTAAGATTCATATCAAAGGAAAAATTTCAATGAGCCAAGACTCTTGCATCTTCCCATATATAGAAAAGCACTAAAATCATTAACTTGAGATGTCTGTTTTTGTGATTAGCAATAACTTTTTGACGCTCGAGTACATGGGTTTATTTTTGGTTTTTTTCAGCAAAAACTCCTAGATATCCTGCCTCCTCCCTTATCTCTTTGGAACAGTTCCTCAGAGCTATCTGAGAGGCTGTATCCCGGGCTATAGACCTCCGTAAGGCCACTGAATAAAACACAATTCTCAGCTTTTAGGTTGTGCATTGTTTTTCAATCAACAGCTAAAACGTTCAGTCCTAACACCCTGCCCCTCTTCCCTGAGCTCTGGAGAGGGAAGAAAGGCTGGAGATTGAGTTCAATCACCGTTGGTCAATGATTTAATCAATCATTCCTATGTAATGAAACGTCCATAAACCACCCTAAATGACAGGGTTTGGGGAGCTTCTGGGTTGGAGAACACATGAATGTGCTGGGAAAGTGGTGTGCCTAAAGAGGACAAGGAAACCCTGCACTTCTACTTCCCCCCAATACCTTGCCCTATGCCTCTCTTCCATTTAGCTGTTCCTGAGTTGTATTATTTAAAATAAACCAATACTAGTAACTAAAGCATTTTCCCAAGTTTTGTGAGTTGTTCCGGTAAATTATTGAAACTGAGGAGGAGGTCATGGGAACCCCCAAATTTGTAATCAGCTAGGCAGAAGTGTAGGTAGCCAGGGCGCCCCATTTGTGGCTGGTGTATGAAGTGGGGATATTCTTGTAGGACTGAGCCTTTAACCTGTGATGAGTTAGTGTCAGAATTGAATTGAATTGCAGGACACCCAGTTGAAGAATCAGAAAATTGGTTGGTGTTGAAAAACACACTGCCTTTGGTAACAGAAATGGTGTCAGACAACACCACGCATGGTGAAAAGCAATTGAGAGGACATTGGTAGATTCATTGGAGGTATAGACTAAACTGTAGGTCAGCTCATTTAACAGAGAGAAACTGGGAAAGAGAGAGCTAGCAGGAGACCTGGGGGCAGAATTAATCTCAGTCTGCAGAACAATTTATGCCTCAGGGCCTTGTTGAAAACAAGAGAGCAGTCAGCAGGCAATTAGTGGCGTTTTACAGCTGTGTATGGTCAGGGACGTAGAGAGCCCTGTCAAAACCACTGTCATCCCAAGGTGACTGTGGGCATACCTAAAGCTGTGCCCACTGAGGAGTAACACAAGAGGTTTCACACCTCATGCATGTGGGCCCAGGCATTATTTATTTAGAAACCAGCTGGATCATCAAAAATAATCTAAATTCTCTAAAATTATCTAGCTAGTCACTAAACAAATAAACATGAAAATAACAATAACAAGCCCCAGATGGGGAGGGGGAGTTGCTACAATATATTACCTAAAATGTCCGGTTTCCAACAAAATATTATGAGACATGCAAAGAAACAGGAAAGTATGACATATATCAGAGTAAAAGCAGGCAACAGAAATTGCCTATGAGAATGAACAGATGTCAGATTTAACAAAGACTTCAAAGTAGCTGCTATACATGTAATCACAGAACTAAAAGGAACCATGATTAAAGAGGTAAAGGAAGATATGATGACAATGTGAAACCAATAAAGAGAAATTATTTTTTTAAAAAAGAACAAATGGAGGGCTTCCCTGGTGGCGCAGTGGTTGAGAGTCCGCCTGCCGATGCGGGGACACGGGTTTGTGCCCCGGTCCGCGAAGATCCCGCATGCCGCGGAGCGGCTGGGCCCGTGAGCCGTGGCCGCTGAGCCTGCACGTCCAGAGCCTGTGCTCCACAATGGGAGAGGCCACAACAGTGAGAGGCCCGCGTAACGAAAAAAAAAAGAACAAATGGAAATTCAGGAATTGAAAAGTACAGTAACTGAAATGAGAAATTCAACAGTGGATTTAAACTGGCAGACTAACTAGTGAACTTGAAAATAAACTGATAGATATTAATCAATCTGAACAACGGAGAGAAAGAAGCTGAAGAAAAATGTACAGAGCCTCAGAGAAATGTGCGACACTATTAAGTGCTATATTGGTTAAGGAAATGACTCCCAATGGTAATTCGAATCCAGAGGAGCCAAGTGAAGAGATCCAGAAATTATTACAGCAGGCAAGTAGCTAGGTATGAGCAGAGAAATGGGGGCAGGTGCCAGGTGGCAGGAAATCATGCACCTTGTAAACAGTGGGGGTCCATAGGCAGACAAAGGAAAGCAGGAACCTCCAGACTGACAGGAAACCACACATTTCAGGTGATAAGTGTCCGGGTAGCAGACAAAGAAAGGTGAGGAAAGAAGGGAATCTCCTACATCAGAATGTAACCTGTTGCTCATTATGCTCTCATTACAATAAAATTAGCCTTACAGTTAAGAAGTACCCATCATGCACCGATGCCATGACGCTCCTGATCTAAGCTAAATAAGTACAATAATCCCTCCTCCCCTCGGGAAGATGGAGCTGGGATGAAAAATCAGGGAATACAACCTCCAAACTCCTCCTCCTCCAGTGAATATTCCACCCCTTCATTTGTATGCCCCTCATAACTGGCTTGCCAAAGAAATCCAGGGCAGCAGCTCCTTACCTGTCTGCCCACTCTCCCTCTGAGGGCCTATCCTTGCTTAAATAAACTCTCACTTTACTTTCTTTTTTTTTTTTCTTGCGGTACACGGGCCCCTCACTGTTGTGGCCTCTCCCGCTGCGGAGCACAGGCTCCGGACGGGCTCAGCGGCCATGGCTCACGGGCCCAACCACTCCACGGCATGTGGGATCCCCCCGGACCGGGGCATGAACCCGCGTCCCCCGCATCGGCAGGCGGACTCTCAACCACTGCGCCACCAGGGAAGCCCTCACTTTACTTTCTTAACCTCTCTGCTTCATCTCTGAATTCTTTCGTGATGAAGAAAGAACCTTAAATTCACTGGGAACAAAATGATACATTAGAAGGTTAATATAACAAAAGCTATGAACATATACTAGCTTTCCTTTCTTCTCTCCAAAGTTACATAAAGTAATAATTATAACAGTGTATTGTTGGGTTTGAAGATGTATGGGTGTCATATATATATATACATATATATATATATATATATATATTGGGTTGGCCAAAAGTTTTGTTCGGGTCTTTCCATAACATCTTATGGAAAAACCCAAACAAACTTTTTGGCCAACCCACTATAACAATAAGATCACAGAAAGGGGGAAAGGGAATAGAGTTACACAGGAGTAATTTTTCTGTATCTCATTAGAATTAAGTTAGTTATAAATCTGAAGCTGACTCTGGTAAGTTAATATGTATATGGTAACTAAAAATATAGCAAAAACATTAATGAAATTAGAATGCAACATTAGAAAATATTCACTTAATGCAAAAGAATAGAGGAACAAAAAATATATGAGACATAGAAAACAAAAAGTAAAATGGCAGAAGTAAATCCAACTGTATCAGTATTAACAGAAAGTGTGAATAGATTAAACTATCCAATAAAAGGCAGAGTTGTAAAGTCTAGTAATATGCTATCTACAAGAGACACACTTCAAATTCAAAGATACAAATATATTTAAAGTAAGAGGATAAAAAAGATATACAAACAGCAACCACAAGAAAGTTGAAGTGGCTATAGTAATATCAGACAAAGTAGACTTTAAAACAAAAATGTTAGTAAAGACAGACATTTTATAATGATAAAAGGGTCAATCTATCAGGAAGATATAACAGTTATAAACATATATGCACCTACTAATAAAGCTTCAAAATACATGAAGAAAAATTGACAAAAATAAAGGGAAAAGTAGACAATTCAACAACAATAGTTGGAGATTTTCAATATTTAATAATGGATAGAACAACTAAGCAGAAGATCAACAAGAAAATAGAAGACTTGGGGCTTCCCTGGTGGCACAGTGGTTGAGAGTCCGCCTGCCGATGCAGGGGACACGGGTTCGTGCCCCGGTCTGGGAAGATCCCACATGCCGTGAAGTGGCTAGGCCCGTGAGCCATGGCTGCTGAGTCTGCGCGTCCGGAGCCTGTGCTCCGCAACAGGACAGGCCACAACAGTGAGAGGCCCACGTACCGCAAAAAAAAAAAAAAAGAAAGAATAAAAGAAAATAGAAGACTTGAACAACACTATAAACCAACTAGACCTAATAGACGTCTATAGAATACTCCACCCAATAATAACAGGATTATTCTCAAGTACACATGGAACATTCTCCAGGATAGACCATATGCTAGGTAATAAAACAAACCATGATAAATTTGAAAGATTAGAAATAATATTAAGTATGTTTTCCGATAATATGGAATGAAAGTAGAGAACAAAAACAGAAAGAAATTTGGGAAAATCACAAATACATGGAAATTAAACAACATGCTCCTAAATAACCAATAGATCAAAGAAGAAATCAAAAGGGAAATTAAACTATATTGAGATGAATGAAATTGAAGATACAACATACCAAAACTTATGAGAGGCAGCTAAAGCAAGGCTTAGAAGGACATGTATTGCTGTAAATACCTATATTAAAAAAGAAGAAAGATCTCAAATCAATAACCTAACCTTTTAACATAAGACCTCAGAAAACAGAGCAAACTAAACCTAAAGCAAACAGAAGGACGGAAGTAATAAAGACTAGACAGCAGCTAATGAAACAAAGAACAGAAAAACAACAAAGAAAATAAAGCTAAAAGCTGATTCTCTGTAAATATCAATAAAATCGACAAACCTATAGATTGAAAAGAAAGAAAACTTAAACTACTAGAGCCAGAAATGAAACAGAGGACATTACAACTGACTTCACAGAAATAAAAGAATTATGAAGGAATACTAAGAATAATTGTATGCCAATACATTAGATAACTTAGATGAAATGAACAAATTCCTAGAAAGACACAAACTACCAAAACTGACTCCAGACAAAATGGCAAATATGAACATACCTATAATAAGAGAATTAATTAGTAAACAAAAAGCTACCAAGAAGGAAAAGTCCAGGCCCAGATGGCTTCACTGGTGAAATCTGCCAAACATATAAAGAAGAATTAATACTACTTCTTCACAAATTTTTCTAAAAAATACAAGAGGAGAGAATACTTCCTCACTCATCCTATAAGGTCAGTATTATCCTGTTACCAAAACCATACAAAGACATCATATGAAAAGAAAACTACAGATTAATATCTTGTATAAATATGGATGCAAAAACCCATCACAAAAATACTAAAAACTGAATCCAGCAACATATAAAAAGAATTATACACCAGGAGCAAGTGGGATTTATTCCAGGAGTGTGAGGTTGGTTTAACATCCAAAATTCAATCAATGTAAAACACCATATCAATAGAATAAAACACAAAAACCACGTGACAATCTGAAAAGGTGCAGAAAAAGCATTTTAAAAAATCGAACACCTTTTCATGATAAAAACACACAACACACTATAAATAGAAGACAACTTCCTCAACCTGGCAAATGACATCTAGGAAAAATGCACAGCTAACATACTTAATGGTGAAAGACTGGATGTTTTCCCCTTAAGATTAGGAACAATACAAGGATGTTTGCTCTTTCCATTTCTATTCATCATTGTGCTAGAGGTTCTAGCCATGGCAGTTAGGCAAGAAAAAGAAAGAAAAGGCATCCAGATTGGAAAGGATAGAAGTAAAATTATGTTTATTCAGAGATGACATGATTTTATATGGAAAATCCTGAAGGATCCACTAAAAAACTATTACAACTAATACATGTGTCCAGCAAGGTGGCAGGATAAAATTTCAATATACAAAAATCAATTGTATTTCTATATACTTGCAATGAGCAATCCAAAAAATGAAATTAAGAAAGCGATTCCATTTACAATAGCATCAACAAAATAAAATACTTGGTGATCAATTTAACAAAAGAAGTGTAAGAATTGTACATTAAAAAATTAAGAATGTTGTTGAAAGAAATTAAAGATCTAAAAAAGGAAAAACATCTTATGTCCATGGATCAGAAGACTTAATATTGTTAAAATGACAATAATCCCAAACTGATCTACAGATTAAATGCAATCCCTATCAGAATCTATTTGAACATCTCTGTAAAAACTGACAGGATCACACTAAATATTCGAAATAGAGCTACCATAGGACATAGTAATTCCACGCCTAGTTATATACCCAAGAGAAACAAAAACATATGTCCACACAAAAACTTGAATATGAACGTTTATAGCAGAATTATTCATAATAGCTAAAAGGTGAAACAATCCAAATGTCCATTAACTGATGAATGGATTTTAAAATATGGTATATCTAGATGATGGAATATTATTTGGCTATAAAAAAATAAAGTACTGATACATGCTGCAACATTTATGGACCTTGAAAACATTTTGCTGAGTGAAAGAAGTCAATCACAAAAGACACATATTACATGATTCTATTTATATGAAAAGTCTACAATAGGCAAATCCATAGAAACAGGAAGTAGAAGAGTGGTTTCCCTGGGTTGGGGAGAATGAGGGGGGATGATGGGTGATAGCTAAAGGGTATGGGCTTTTGTTCTGAGATGATGAAAAAGTTCTAATATTGACTGTGGTGATGGTTGCACATATTTGAGGATATACTACGAAACACTGAAATGTACACTTTCAATGGGTAAACTGTATGATATGTGAACAATATCTCAATAAAACTGTTTAAAAAGAGAATGAAAGAAGCCATCATTATAGATACTCCAAACATTTAAAGGATAGTAATGGGAATATTATGAGTAACGTTACATCAATAAACTCAATAACATAGATAAAATTGTCAAATTCTCTGAAAGATACAAATTGCCAAACTCACTCAAAAAATAAATCGAAAACCTGAACAGAAGAATGGTTTTTAACCATCATGTCTCTAGAAGAAAATAAGGACCCTAATTCGTAAGCATATCTAACTTCCATGGTGTAAACCATGGCCAATTTCAAGCTATCGAAGCGACATCACTGAATGAAGATTTGTTAAGAGATGAAAACAATCAGCTCTCATTAGCTGGTACAAGCCAGCTCCAGCATGACACTGTCTGTTATCTATAAAAGAAAATTAATTTGTTATTAAAAACCTTCCAGGAAAACCCCAGGCCCAGATGTCTTCACTAGTGAATTCTATCGAACATTCAAGGATGAAATAATACCAATTTTAAATAGACTCTTTCAGAAAGTAGAGGAACAGGTCTCCTCTTATATAATGAGGCCAGAATTACTCTGATACTAAACAAAAACATTACAAGAAATCTAAGACCAATATACTTCATGAACATAAAAGCAAAAATTCTCTTAAAAATTTTGGGAAATTGAATCCATCTATATGTAAGAAGTATAATAAATATATCATGACCAAGTGAGGTTTATCCTAGGAATGAAGTTGGTTGAGCACTCAAGAGTCAATGTAATAGATAGCTAGTGGGAAGCAGCCGCATAGCCCAGGGAGATCAGCTCGGTGGCTTGTGACCACCTAGAGGGGTGGGAGGGAGGGAGACGCAAGAGGGAAGAGATATGCCAACATATGTATATGTATAACTGATTCACTTTGTTATAAAGCAGAAACTAACACACAATTGTAAAGCAAATTATACTCCAATAAAAATGTTAAAAAAAGTCAATGTAATTCATCATACTAACATGATAAAGGAGAAAAATTATAACCATTTAAATAGATACATAAAAGGCATTTGATAAAAGACAATACCTACTTATGATAAAATTTCTTAGGAAATTATGAATAGAAAGGAAGTTCCTCAGCCTGAAATAAGGCATCTATGAAAAAACTACAGCTGACATCATACTTAATAGTGAAAGACTGAACACTTTCCTCCTATGAAAGGAACAATTCAAGGATGTCTGTTCTCACCACTGCTATCCAACAATGTACTGGAAATCTTAATTAGTGCAGTAAGGCAAGGGGAAAAAAAGTGTGCAGATGGGAAAAGAAGTAAAACTATCTTTATTTGCAGGAATATTACAAGCATGTACATAGAATGCCCTAAGAATCTATACAAAGTTATTAGAACTGATAAGTGAATTTAGCATGCTCTCAGGATAAAATGTCACTATACAAAAACCAAGTATATGGGGGCTTCCCTAGTGGTGCAGTGGTTGGGAGTCCGCCTGCCAGTGTGGGGGACATGGGTTCGGGCCCTGGTCCAGGGGGATCCCACGTGCCGCGGAGCGGCTGAGCCCATGCGCCATGGCTGCTGGGGGCTGCACTCTGGAGCCCGCGAGCCTAAAATGCTGAGTCCACGTGCCACAACTACTGAGGCCCGCGTGCCTGAAGCCTGTGCTCCACAACAGGAGAGGCCACCGCAGTGAGAAACCTGTGCACCGCAACGAAGAGTAGCCCCTACTCGCCGCAACAAAGAGTAGCCCCTGCTCGCCGCAACTAGAGAAAGCCCGTGAGCAGCTGTGAAGACACAATGCAGCCAAAAATAAAATAAATAAATTTATTTAAAAAATCAAGTATATGATACAGCCACTATGGAGAACATTATGGAGGTTCCTTAAAAAACTAAAAATAGAACTACCATACAACACAGCAATCCCACTACTGGGCATATACCCTGAGAAAACCATAATTCAAAAAGTCATGTACCACAATGTTCATTGCTGCTCTATTTACAATAGCCAGGACATGGAAGCAACCTAAGTGTCCATCAACAGATGAATGGATAAAGAAGATGTGGGGGTTTCCCTGGTGGCGCAGTGGTTAAGAGTCTGCCTGCTGATGCAGGGGACACGGGTTCATGCCCTGGTCCGGGAGGATCCCACATGCCTCGAAGCGGCTGGTTCCGTGGGCCATGGCCGCTGGGCCTGTGTGTCTGGAGCCTGTGCTCTGCAACGGGAGGGGCCACAGTGGTAAGAGGCCCACGTACCGCAAAAAAAAAGAAGATGTGGCACATATGTACAATGGAATATTACTCAGCCATAAAAAGAAACAAAATTGAGTTATTTGTAGTGAGGTGGATGGACCTAGAGACTGTCATACAGAGTGAAGTAAGTCAGAAAGAGAAAAATAAATACCGTATACTAACACATATATATGGAATCTAAAAAAAAAAAAGTTTCTGAAGAACCTAGGGGCAGGACAGGAATAAAGATGCAAACTAGAGAATGGACTTGAGGACACGGGGAGGGGGAAGGGTAATCTGGGAAAAAGTGAGAGAGTGGCATGGACTACCAAATGTAAAATCGATAGCTAGTGGGAAGCAGCTGCATAGCACAGGGAGATCAGCTCCGTGCTTTGTGACCACTTAGAGGGGTGGGATAGGGAGCTGGGAGGGAGGGAGATGCAAGAGGGAAGAGATATGGGGATATATGTAATCAGCTATATATGTATAGCTGATTCACTTTGTTATAAAGCAGAAACTAACACACCATTGTAAAGCAATTATACTCCAAGAAAGATGTTAAAAAACAACAACAACAAAAACACAAAAAACAAAAATCAAGTATATATCTTATGTACTGGAAATAAACAATTAGAAAATGAAAAATTTAAATGCCATTTGCAATGGCATCAAAATGAGTGAAGTAAATAGGGGTAAATTATAGGAAATACCTGAAGACTTATACACTGAAAACTAACAGTATTTTGCTGTGAGTAATCATGGAAGACCTGAAAAATTACAAAGTATACCATGTTCATGTATCAGAGGACTCAATACTGTCAAAGTGGCAATTCTCCCCAGATCTGAATACTCAGTATAATTCCAATTAAGATCCCAGCTGGCTTTTATTTGTGTATGAAAATCTACAGGCTGATCCTAAAATCTGTAAGGAAATGCACAGAATCTGTAGCAGTCAAAACAATCTTTAAAAAGAGTATCAGAGGACTGACAATAACTGACTTTGAGCCTTCCTATAAAGCTGTAGTAACCAAGACAGCATAGCATTGGCAAAAGGATGGGAGTGAAGATACACGGTATGTGTGCCTGCCATTTTTGTTGTCCGGTTTGCATGTTGCATTTCCCGTGCCCCATGAGCACCAAATTCAAGTGGACCCTTGATGAATGGGTGCTTAGCAAGACTCAAAGCAAGAAAATGGCAATGTCCTTACGTCTATGATTGCTGATAGCCAGGAGAGGCCACCTTTTTGGTTCCACTCAGAACTTACTTCCAGGGACTTCCCTGGTGGTCCAGTGGTTGAGAATCTGCCTTCCAATGAAGGGGACACAAATTCAATCCCTGGTGGGGAACTAAGATCCCACATGCCACAGGGCAACTAAGCCTGTGCACCACAACTACTGAGCACGCAGGCCACAAGTGGAGAACCCACGTGCCACAGCTACAGAGCCCACATGCTCTGGAGCCTGCACGCCACAACTACTGAGCCCGCATGCCACAACTAGAGAGAAGCCCGTGCACTGCAAAGAAGATCCTGCGTGCCGCAACTGAGACCCAACACAGTCAAAAATAAATATTAAAAAAAAACTTACTTCCAACACATAGTCATATTCCAAGAACCCCAAATGACCAAGAAACCCAATCATATCCTTATTGACATGTATTACTTCCTTGAATTTGCCAACCACTTACTGTTGAAAATGATGACAAAGAAGAAAAGATAGAACAACCCACAGTTCCAGTTCCATTCTATGCGTGCAGAATGTGCATGTGTGCACGTACCAAGAAGTAAAATAAAAACAGTTGAGTCAGTTTTGTGCAGCATTCCACTGTTCTGGTAAGAAGTGAATACATATACAAAATATGAATTATGCAACTTTGGTGCTTCTGCACATGAGTCAAATGCTCTTATATGCATTTAAAACTGACATTGTACAATATAAAGATGGACTATATCATTTATGCTAATAGTTAAAATTTTCAACTGTCCTTTACTTAGAACAACATTAAATAATAAATAGAAAGCACCATGTCAAGGTCAACATCAGTGGTCATAAATCACATTGATAGCATGCAGCCGTGATATGATGTGATGAAATTGCACTTTATCCTGTGATCTTCCTCCCCCACACCCATAACCTCAGTTTAACAAAGAGAAAAACATCAGACAAATCTCAGTGGACAGGCATTCTACAAATACCTGCCTAGTACTCATAATTATAAAGATCATCAAAATCAGTAAAAGTCTGAGAAACTGTCACAGCCAAGAGGAGCCTAAGGAGAAATGACAACTAAAAATATGTGGTATTCTGGATAGGATCCAGGAGTAGAAAAAGGGCATTACGTAAAAAAAAGGAAATTTGAATAAAGTAGACTTTAGTTAATGACAATGTGTCAATACTGGTTCATTACCTACAACAAATGTACCATACTAATAAGATGCTCCGGGGTACAGAGTATATGGGAATCCTCTATAATACCTTCTCAGTTTCTTTGTAAATCAAAAACTGTTCTAAAAAATGAAGTCGACTAAAAGAAAAAGTCAAAAGGGAGACCACAGAAAAAAGAAAAGCTTTATATGTTAGTACCTTTAATAGCACTTTTTTCCTTGCTTTTTGAACAAAGGGCTTTGCATTGTCATTTTACACTGGGCCCCGCAAATTATGTAGCCTACCCTGCCTCTGTCCCTACCTCTGTCACCCAGACTTCAGACTAGTGTTGTTTTGGACCCTTCTGAGAGTCCCTGAGGCCAAGAGTGAGTAAGGCTCTGAGTATGCTGGGGCCCAGGAGGGAAGAGTTCTGTGCTCTGAACTCATCTGGATTCTGGGAAAGGCAGCAGCAGCCAGTCTGGAGAGGCCCCCACTCAGGCCAAATGGTGTTCCTAAGAGAAGCCCTTTCTCACCTCACCGCGGTGGGCAGTGTGGAGTCAGAGCATCCTAGAGCTGCAAGGGACCTCGTTCACCACAGCCCCTGACCCCATCTTTTAGGGCGAAGGAGGAGGACACAAAGAGAGGCATGGAGAGGGGTAGAAGGCTCCCAGCCTCCAGAGCCCTCCAGCCAGTGACAGCCTGAGTCCTGCCCAGCCCAGAGCCAGGTACTGCCTCCCTTCAGCCCAGGTCTGGACCAGCCTTCCCTGTCCCTGAGTGTTTCCCAGAAGCCTCAGTTGCCACCCCACCTTTCTTCAGAGTCCCTTGCTTGTTTCTCTGGGCATATGCAGGATGTGTGTGTATTTGTGTGTGTGTGTGTGTGTGTGTGTGTGTGTGTGTGTGTGTGTGTGTCTGTCTGTCTGTCTAGGCTCAGTTAGGATGAGGCCAGAAGCAGAAAAGAGGGGCTCTTGTCATTGCATTTCCCACTTGGCTATTTCCCCCAGGGTGGGGTTGGGGGAGGTGAGCCTGAGAGCCCCAGGCTGGACAGAGCCTGCTGCAGTCCCAGGCAGCAAGTCTTGAGACCAAAGTACTGCCATGGGTGTCATTAGGAAATAATGCAGAGGCAGTAGCAGCAGGGGCAACCTCTGGGCTGGAGAGGGCAGAACTCCGCAACTCCAAGTCCAGACAGACGGGCCCTGCAAAGGGAAACCAGACCTCCATGGGGTCTGGGGGGCAGTGCTGGAGAGGCGCTCAGAGGGCAGGGGGACTCTGTATCTGCCACAGAAGTACAGCCTCACCAGGGAGCAGGAATCCCTGAACCAGAAACCCACCCTGGGCTTCCTCAGATCCCCCAGAGAAAGGCCACACCCCTGAAGACTGTTGTCATGGCAGCAGCTGCCAGGGCTGACTGCCTTCCCCTTTTCCTGTATGGCTGCCCTGCCTGCCTTCTGGGACCTTCGGCTCCTGTTCCCTGACATTCCCTTTGTACCAAATGGTTGTCACCGTGGCAGAACCCCCTTCACCTTATGCTCTCTGGAGAGCCCTTTCTCTCAAGGGAATCTCAAATCAGCTATTGTCAGGCAGAGACTTAGAGCCAATACGAAGATATTGCCTTCATTCCTTCTTTCAGGTTCTAGTTCCTCATACCTCCCTTGTCTGACCCCCATGTTTACCAAGTGCTCATCGAGGGTTAATTTGGGAGCTTTCAGAGGCAACTATGTCTTCTATCAGCAGCAGCAGAAGGTAATTCCACCCTGAGAAAGGAAAGGAGGGGAGCTGGCCTGGCGGAGCGTACTCCTGGCTGCCACACCCAAAGGGAAAAGGAATTTTTTCATTTGGAGTCAGAGCTCTTTGCTGAAGATCTCCTCTAGATCTTTCCTGAGCTTGCTGAATTTATCATCCCATTTAGTACTAATGGTGTGATGTAAATTAATATTTTGTAGCTAATGTACTGAATGACAGAATCTGAATACAAAGAATGAGGGAGTGAATCTAACTGACAACATTTAACCCAGAAAAATACAAGCTTCTGCACTTGGGTTAAAAGTAAACTGATATACAGAAGTGCATTAACAGGGGTTTGGGGATCTCAGTTGACTGCAACTTAAAGTGGATTCAACTGTGTTATATGGCATCCACAAAATCTACTAAGATCTTAGGATGCATCTGTAGATGTATCGTGGCTATTCTAGAATGAAGGGTGTGGTAAGATCACTCCATGCTACACCAGGAAGAATATCCAGTATTTTCAGACATTTACAAATTCAGGAGCATGTAGGATGGTGAGTGACTTTGAACAAATATATCACGTCAGAAGGAGCTGAAACAACTGGGGAGGTTAAACCTAAAAAAAACAGTCTTGGTGAGAACATAACTGTTGAAGGATTAAATGAGATAGTATATGAGATAGTGCTTAGTGCAATGCCTGGCACACGGGCTCAATTAATGTTAATAATAAAAGAATGATAATTAGTAGTATTATCAGTACTGTCATACTATTATTATTGTTACTAGCGCTACTCCAGGTCCTTTACACATACTGACTCATTTATTCTTTTTACCAATCCTATGAGGTAGGTACTATTTTGTCTCCAATTTTGCAGATGGGAAGTAGAGTCACAGAAAGGTCAAGTATATTACCCAGTGTATCTCACAGGTGGGCAGGGGAAAGAACAAGAACATTAACTTTGGCAGTGTCAGGTTGTCAAGGGTAAAAGGCACTTTTGTTATTTTAAACTTGTTTTGTAACACTCCAGAGGGCAGAACCAGGACCAATGTGCATAAACTACAGGGAGGCAGATTTCAGCTCAAAGGGGGAAAAAAAACACTGAATGATTAGAACTGTCTGAAATTTCCCTGGAGTATCTCTTAAGGTAGTGAGTCCTCCATCACAGGATGTGAGGAAAAAAAGGATAAAAATGAAGAATGAATAAAGGGGGCTCCTCTCGGAAAGAAACCATACAAATGATGAAGCCAACCCTTGGTGAAAAGAATAAAGAAGGTAGAGTGAAACTTGGTTTAAAAGACACATATCATTGAAAAATTGAAAGGTAAAACAGTTATGGAAAATATATAAAGGTGAACTAATATCTATCTGTCTTGCTGCTATCTCAACACAAAGTAAACTAGATGTTGGAGAAAAGTGACAAAAAGCTCTTAAAATGGGAAATTCCACGTATGAATTTCTGTTTGGAAACTTACTAGACAGGCCAGGATCCTCACAGATCTGATGGTCACCTACCCTGAAAGTGTAAATTATAAGGAGAGGTATAGTCTGCTCTCTGGAAGAAAGGTCATCTGCATGATAAAGTAGCATCCAGGCTGATGTGAGATGCAGGCATGAAGTCGAAGATCATAAAACACCATTAGATCCAAAAGTACATGCTTGTAATAACAACTGTGTTAGCATGATTTTAATCCTGCTACTTTGTGTGTGCTCCCAAGAATTATTACATAGTTTAATATGAATGTCCTCTGTGCTGAATCTATCTTTTTGGGTATAGCAGTCCCAGGACCCAAATATTTGCACATTTAATGAATTGATATAAATTTCGTCAACCAGCAACACCAGTAGGTTGCTGGTTAAAGATTTAGACCCACAGCAAAATCTATTTCTTCTATTATAAATAATAATTACTCAATAGTATATATATGGTACATATGTAATATAAATACATACATACATATATATATATAATAATGCCACGCTCTCCACCAAAAGTGCTCCCATTTCAGATAGTAAATAAGTTTTCAAACTATTTGTACATAGATGCACAAATGTGTATTTTGATTTATGAAAATCAAAGTACTCAGTCTTTTTAGATTTATGTATTGATACTTCACAAACTTTACTCTTTCTAGAGCTCTAGAACTGAATGATTACCAATTTAGACTGGAGCTTCTACTTGTGATTTAGGTCTGGAGACTCAAGAAAAAATCCTTAAGTCATGGAAAAGTGAAAGTTTATCTCCGATGAAAGTGACAAGAGATGAAAACCATGTTGATAGAGCCTAAACGGACATGATGGAGTTATGGATGTGGATTAAACCTGGAAGAAGTGGCATATGATAGTGACTCATTAAGGAGAAACAGTCAAATTTCAGTACAGGATCTGAACTGTAGGGGAAATAATGGGCCTTGGTAGCTGATGACAGGAGAATGAGGGAGAGAGGTGTTATCAGGTGAAGAGGCAATAACCCTCAAGACTGGATGCTGACCGCCTCTAGTAAACAGGAAAAGGCAAATATAAACAGAGAGGTGAGTGACGACGATGTATGGTGTGTTAGGGGGTCAGGAAATATCGGCTGGTTGCGGCAGCACCGCCGCCGGTCAAAGTGGTAACTGGGGATCTGAGCTTGGCGGTGACGCGCGGCCATCACGTGACCAGAGCCTGTGTCTGCCCAAGTCCCTCTCGTCGTGGTCCTTTTTCCCTGTCCAGACACCATCTTCCTATTGCCCTTTGGTCGAGGGGAAAAACAGAAGGAAGTAAGTCCCCTCCGCCCTCTTAAATCGGTGTAAGTGTCGGTGCTGCCCAGTAACCCCTGGGATTGGGATGGCACAGAGTTCAGGCCTTCCCCTGTGCCCAGCCCCGCCCCGCCCCCGCGCCCATATTTCGGTGCAGAAAATGGTGGTCTAGGGGGTGGGGTGGGGAGGTGAGTGGGCCCCCCCCCCACGGGAAGGAAACACGGACACTTAGAAACAGCTTCTAAGTAGTCCTTCGCTTTCACTTCCCGCCTGGAAACAAATGGCGAGCATTGCGGGGTTGGCGGGGGTCAGGGGGAGAACGAAGCTTTGAGATGGGGCGAGGGGGAGGGGAACATGGGGTGAGGCAGCTGGTGCCTAAAAAGGGACGTGTGAGTCAGTCCCTCCCTCATCCCCTCTCCCCGCCCCCTACCCTGTCTTGTCTGTCTGCAGCTCCGCAGGTCACAGCGGGGCACCTGGAGGAGAGGATGCCTAGGAGCCAGCCGCCGGGAGAGGTCCAGGTCGGGGTAGGGTTGGGCAGCGGGCCGGGATGGGGTGAGAGGGAGGGCGCTTGAGGGAGCCGGGTCCGCGGCACTGCCAGCCCGCCCCGCCCCGGCCCCAGCGGGAGAGGCCTCTGTGGCAAGGCCTGCCGGGAAAATGGTGGGCTTTCGGAAGGAGGGGGTGACAAGGTGTGGGGAGGCCGGGGGGGAACGACCAGACGCAGCGGGGTCCCGGGGGCCGAAGAGACCCTCGGCCAGCGTAGGTTGGAGTACCCGGGCCCAGACTCGGGAAGAGGCAGGTACTGGAACCCATGGGCGGGGTTTTGGTCCAGACAGCGAGTATTCTGACTCGCCTTTGCCTTTCCTGTCTCCTGTGAATAACCGTGCTTAAAAAAGACCATCCTGAACATGGAAAAAGCCTGCCAAGAGCCTGAGGAGCAGCCACAGAGCTCGCCCAAGGCGGAGGAGGAGCGGCCTCCTGTGGAACACTCTCCCGAAAAGTCGTCTCCGGAGGAGCCGTCTTCGGAGGAGCAATCCTCGGAGGAGGAGTTCTTTCCTGAGGAACTCCTTCCTGAGCTCCTTCCTGAGATGCTCGTGTCCGAGGAGCGCCCTCCTCAGGAACGCCTGTCTAGGAAGGACCTTTTTGAGGAGCGCCCTCCCATGGAGCAGCCTCCTTGCGGAGTGGGCAAACATAAGCTAGAAGAGGGAAGCTTTAAAGAGAGGCTGGCTCGCTCCCGCCCGCAATTTAGAGGGGACATACACGGCAGAAATTTAAGCAATGAGGAGATGATAAAGGTAGCAGAGGAGATGGAAGAGATGAAGCGAGTACGAAACAAATTGATGATCATGCATTGGAAGGCAAGGCGGAACCGTCCTTATCCTATTTAATGTGTTCGGCCTTTAATTCTGTTTTGCCTGGTATGAGTATTATCACCTGACCTTTGTTTGCTTTTTCACATATACCTTACCCCGTCTTCCTAATCTTAACTTTGCATGGCTTTATTTGAGGTGTTTCGCTTGTAACTGGCATAAAATTGCCCCCCCATCTGCAAGTCCCCCTCTTTCAATCATAAGTCTTCTCCATTTGCATGGAAAAGATGTACATTATATATATTATGAAGTGAAAAAAGCAATTTTCAGAAAGTGTATGTAGTATCCCCTTTTTGTAAAAAAGTATATTTATATATTAATATGAAATGAAAAAACTGAAAGTATATACTTCAAAGGCTTAACAGTGGCTATCTGTGGTAAGATAACAGGTGACTTGTTTGTTTTTCATTTTTGCTGCATCTGAATTTCTCATTTTTTCAAGATGAACACATTTTACATGTGTTGCAAAAAAAACCCAATATAATAGAAAAATTGTAAAGCAATTTAAAAATAATGTCAATCAGCTTATAAAGATAATGTGGCACTTAATAAATACTTGACAGAACTTAAATCCCATGTTTTTTTCTGAATCTCTTAGGCAGAGATGTAAACCAGGTACTGTACTCATATTTGTTTAAGGGTCATTCTTTTCCCATTTAAATAGGAATAGGAGAATTTACAGGGCTGCTGCAGAACCAAATGAGGTAAAGGTCATGTGAGCTGTACTTTTTCCCCCTACTTGCACATGCTGGACCCCATCCCCTATAGATTCCCTTCAGATACTGGGGATAGTACCCAAAGGAGGTCTCGTTTGCACTCACAAATCCTGTGCAATTCCAGGTGAGTGCCACATTCTATTCCTGTCCTGCTATTCTCTTCCCTTAGATACCACCATGTCTGCTGGGTACCGCTGCCCCTTCTCCTGGGTCCTGCTCCTTTCATGGCCCCCATCACAGCTGAGGTGCCAGAGTCCTCAAGGTGCAAAGCTTTACTGATTGCTCTGGAGTCCCTGCTGGGCTAAAGCTGAACTGTGTCTCTTAACAGATATATGAAGGATGCCCCTCCTCTAGCTTTAATATTACACCTGTCCAGGTGGATACCATCCCAGTGCTGCTTAGACCTCTATGTCTTAAAGAATTCTTAGCAGAATAGTCTTTCCTATTTATTTTTTTCCCAAAAGCCTCTCCTTTTCTCCATTGAGCGCAAACATGAGTTCACTGGGACCTGGGCTCGGAGATGAATATGTGAGCCAGACACAATGCTTTGTGCTCAGAATTGGAACCCCCTCCCAAATAATCTCCAAGGGTAACTATGGTTTTAATTGCCCAACATTTGCTTAGGGTGAGTTCTCTCCCAGGGGCTTTTGGCAGGCTTGCCTTACCAATTCATCTGACTTACTCAATATGTATAAGTTAAAGAGGAAATTAAGACCTAAGCTCAGGGACTTCCCTGGTGGTCCGCTGGGTAAGACCCCTTGCTCCCAATGCAGGGGGCCTGGGTTTGAACCCTGGTTGGGGAACTAGATCCCGCACACATGCCAAAACTAAAGATCCCGCGTGCGGCACCTAACACCTGGCGCAGCCAAAATAAACAAATATTTTTAAAAAAGACAAGCTCAAACTAAGACATTTCCCTTCTGCCCCACCCCACATCAACAAGAAACATGCAAAAGTCATTAAAGCGCTGTGTGTGTGTGTGTGTGTGTGTGTGTGTGTGTGTGTGTCTGTATCAGGTGTTATGATTTCTGTTAAACTCCTTTTTAAAAATCTAAGATTTGTAAGTAATTAAAGTACTAATATATATGCATATACATATATATGTGTCTGTATCAGATATTATGATTTCTAAGATTTTGTTTTATTGATCATGTTAATTCTAGAAACATAGATAGTGGCTAATAATTTTTGAATTATGACCCAGTCCTGAACCCAGTCTGTCTGATGGACTATGTTAGCTTCAGTGTGTTCACATCTCTAGAAAGCATGAATTGCAATTCCAAAGGGATCACGTTAGGGGTGAATTTCCCCAAATTCAACATTAAAATTATTCAAATATTTCAGTTATCAGTGTTTCTCCTATAAAGTAAGCAGAGACCTGGGCTCTACCCCAGACCCACTAAATCTGCTTTTCTGTATATGAGCACACAAGGTGGAGAGACACTGCTATCTATATACAATATACTCCTGGTTTTAGTAAGAATAAACTATGACATAAATAGAAGAAAGTACAGATGATTATATCAGAATTAGAGAGGTGAAAGGCTTGTCCAACCATATATTTAAATAAGGAATTAGAAACAACCTCATCAACTTTACTACATAAAATTTAGATTTTTTTTGCAACAAAGCAAGACCATACACAGAATAAAAACCTAAGAGAGATGACAAAACAGCAAGATGTATTTTCTATGGTTGACATTATGTAATGCCTTGCATTACTTCCTTACAATATGAGTAAGGTACATCTGAACTAAATAAATTCAAAGTTCTCCTTTGGTAATCAGATCTCAAAATGGTAAGCCAGTCCTGTGCCCTTAATTTTGCTTTTGCTTTAATTTTTTCACTGTGTGATGCCATTAGGGGGGATCTTCATGTCTCCAGACCATTTCTCAAGGTTATGGTAGCCTGATGGATGCTGATTGGGTTGGATTCTGGCTGGAGTGAGTTGAGGGGCCAGCAACTCACTTGCCAGCTTTATAGGATGGAATGAATCCAGCCCCCTGACACTGAGGGGTGGTGCCGGGGCAGGATGTGGAAAGGCTCCGCCAAGCCATACTCCTCTCCAGGGTGGTCTGACTTCGGTTTCTCTGCACCAGCTTGCAGCAGGCACCAGACTCTTCTAGGCTAAAGGCCAGGCTGTCCTGGACATACACACCAGGAGGACAACGACTGTCCCATTGCAGGTCAGAGCACTTTGCCTCTCTTTCCTTTTCCCTGTCTCTTTTGGGGAACCTTTTATAGGGGAGGAGATAAAGCCCAAGGATTCCCAAGTGGAAACATTGGTCTGAACAGTCTTTGAGCAAACAGATGTCTGACCTGGCTGGGCCTGACCAGGTAACTTGGGGCTGAAGCAGAAGGGGCTGGCCCTTCTGTCAGAGTCCAGTGAAGTAGCCCCCCTGAAATGGGGTTAGACCTCAGACACGACCTCACCCATCCCTCTCCCACTCACGTTGCTCAGATTCCCAGAAGGGCCTCAGATGTGCCCTGGCCTGTTTGGGTGGTTCTGTGGTGACTTTAGGTCTGTGTGTGCCTGGTGCGGCGCTTCTGATGTCTGCATCAGCCCAGGCCCGGAGGCACGGGAGCCTCCAGGTAAAGGGAGCTTCAAAGGCATGTGGTCTCACAGCTCAGGAGAAACAGGGTGGCACCTCCTGTGTGAACACCCCTATGCACTGCAGGCCTAGCCCACGACTTGGAGGTCAGGGTAGTCAGACTGTGGATTGGTGTGAAGATGTTTTGGAGGCGTTGATGTTGGAGGGTCAGCAACATCCAGAGCCTGGTTCTCTGGCCCCCTCACCACTTCCCTGCCCGCACAGAAGGCTGATATCCCCATCACGTGTCCAAGAAGCTACTTGCCTGGCCAACTCCAGAGCAGAAAGCGTTGAGGGTCCAGGACCCTGGAGAGAGCTGTCTGCTAAGCAGGATGCCCAAGCCCTTGGGAGACAGTGCCTGGGAGTGGGAGCCCCTCTGGTGAGGTAGGGTAGAGGGATTGGGTCCAGGGTCCTTGCAAAATGCCCAGAGACTCCTCCCTCTCCCATTCAGAAATATAAACTCAATTATTTTTACAAATGAGGAAGATTATACAGATAAATAAGAAGTAGACCCTGTGTTCTAACTCAGATTTGTCTGAATAAAGTTCTGTGTTCTGCCCACTGTGCCACACTGCCTCCAATTTAGATTGTAGCTTTGTGGGGCTTAGGGAATAATTGATTTAGACTTGCTAAGTATGGTATCCTTGTTGGTTTGTGCATTTGGGTGAGCTTCCACACTATTATCTTTTTCCAGGTGGAACCGTCCAGTAGGCAGTTAGATATGTGTCTAGAATTCGGAAAAGAGATTGGCATGGAAATACGGATTTTGGTTGGTGGTACCTGGTGCATAGTAAGCAAGAATCCAATTGTATATCCTTCTGTCCTTTCCTATAAATATATATTTTTCAAACAGAAGTGCGATTCTACTGAATTCACTGAATCATAGTCTGTGTGTAGAAAATGAACTTTTTCTTTAGACCTCTGCCAAGATAATACGTTTTGAAGAGTATTTAGAAACTAGAGGTAAGCGCGCCATCTGGTGGCCTTAGCCGGACTGCGAGCAGAAAACAGCTAACGAGAGACGGAAAGAGAGAAACTATTGGGTGATAGGGCAGAAGACCTCAATCCTGACTCACACTGGACTGACACAGTATCAGCCTCTTCCTGGGAGTGAGGTGGCACAAGAAGCAACCTATAGTTAGATGGTTTTTCTCTGTCTCAAGTCAAGATAAGTGTGTTTGTGCAAGTATGTGTGTTTAAACTGAGTGATCTTACACTATTTTCACTTTTTCTCTGATTGTGGAAGTTACATGTTTCTACTAGAAAATATCTGCAAATGTAGACAAGTATAAAAGAAGATATGAATTACTTATAGTTTCTCTACCCAGAGAAAATAATTAATATTAACATGCATGTACTTACACTGTGTGTATATATATCTCGTTTTATATACTCATCAATTTACTTTTTATATAGTATATATGTATATTACTTTATATATTTATATATTATACATTTAAATACTTTTATGTATTCATATGTATATTCGTACTTATATCTTATATAGCGTATATTTTTTTAGTCCTTTATTTTTTCCTTGTACACGTGCCATGACATTCATATGGGTATTCATTCTATCAACCACACTGCTTGGTGAAGAAGATAATCTTACCTTGTGTAGTTAAGCTGGCTAAAACTGAATGAATTTATTATAAGGGTTTTAAAAAAATAAGCTTTAATATCAATAGTGTACTTATGTAAAACTGAAACTTAATTTTCTTTTTCTCTGGTATAAGGAAAAAGTTTTATGGACTATTAGTCTGCTCATGATAAGAGATTGTGAAAGGTTTTTCTTTACCTTTTAAATAATCTGCCTAGAAAGCAAAGATTTTGTGTCTTACCAAGGTAGTTTCCTATGCTTCATATTGTCTTTATCATCAGGTCTTTGATTACTTAAAACCAAGTCTTCTCAATATTTCCTTTAAAATCTTTTTTCACTTTGGTTAGATGGAAATTAAGTAGCTTCATAATGATCTGTGATCCTTTTTAGTCAAGCGTCCACGTTCTTATTTTTGACTAACTTCCCAAAATCAAATTCTAAATGAAGTCTTTTTGACCTCAAACTAATTTTGGAATTTTCTAAAGGGGCCCTGGAAAATCTCAAAAGATTTGTTCTCTCTCCTTTAAAAAAAATGAGATATTAAACTAATTAGGCTTATTTGATATTTTAAACTTTCTTTGGGTTATATTTGTATACGTTATTAATATAAGTGTTCCAGAAATTGCATGAAAATTCTAGACTTCTGATATGTCCGGGTATAATGTTATAAGTCATAATGCTAGTTATTATCTTAAAATATTGTGCCACAGAAATAACCGAATTTCCTTATCAATTGAATTATAATGTACTCTCATCAGATCTTTAACGATGGCCATTTTTTTTTTTTTTTTTTTGTGGTACGCGGGCCTCCCATTGTTGTGGCCTCTCTCGTTGCGGAGCACAGGCTCCAGACGCGCAGGCTCAGCGGCTATGGCTCACGGGCCCAGCCGCTCCGCGGCATGTGGGATCCTCCCGGACCGGGGCACGAACCCGTGTCCCCTGCATCGGCAGGCGGACTCTCAACCACTGCGCCACCAGGGAAGCCCAACGATGGCCATTTTTAAGCCTCTTGTCATTTATAGATAGTTACTGTTTTATTCTGATGATTTTGCAAAAGTGCTTCAACTTCAAGGAGATTCTTGAAAAGGACTCTGAGAAGTACAGATTTCTGATAACTTTCACATCATACCACTGAACTGGGTAAGAATCTATAGAACTCTAATGAAAAAACTGGATTCACTGTCAATATTATGACCTAGTATGAGTGTGTTTTGTGTTTGGTAATTGCAATCATTGTTGCTTTTGTTGTGGTCATCCATTTACAATGCTTGGTGTCAGTTTATTTATCTCTTGTAAAAATAAAATACAGTGTGTGTGTGTGAAAAAAAAACAACTGGATTCATAAGACTGCTAACAAAAGATCAAGATCAACAAGAGTTAATTTACGTGGGATTGAATCAACTAACGAGGATGATTATAATTTTTTATGACTTTGAAACATCTTGGTTCTCTAACGTTTTGTTTGCCAAAGTTAAGGAAACCTCTTTTTATTTTCTCTTAAGCTATCTACGATTTACAGCTAGTTGGTAAAGTATACCCTTATGAACAAAGGTGAAACAGTTACTTTTTCTCCCTGTCTGATCCCTCCAGAGTTCGGAAACTTACTGGGTAGTTGTTTTGTTTGTTTGTTTGTTTGTTTGTTTTACTGGGTAGCTTTCATGGCAATGTAGTTGTTCGCATTGGTTCAATAAGAATCCGTTCTTGTAACAGGACACAGTTAGAAACATTGGTTATATTAACAAGACTTTAACTGTGTAGGGGAAGAAAAATAATTCACTCTACCCTTCTAAGGCCTTGGCTGAGATCTGCTGTTAATAAAAGACAGATTAACAGGAGAAAAACAAGCAGAAGTTTAATACCATGTATACCTCCTGTATAAATAGGAGATACCCAGGAAAACTGAGTAGCTCCCCAAAATGGCCCAAGCCATCACCTTAAATACTATCTTCAGCTAAAGACAAAAGATGTTGGTGGGGGTGGGGGCAGTCTCGGGCAGTTACTGTTACTGAACCGGGTTCGTTTGCCTGATGTTCAGCAAGCCAAATGATGAGATGCTGAGGTTTTATAGCAGAGGACAGGATTATTCACAAGGCAGCCATGTGAGGAGACAGGAGAACAAGTCTCAGATCTACCTTCCCAATGTCGAGGGGCTTGAGATATTTATGGGATAAAGAAGAAGGGTGGTCTTAGGCATGGGGAAAGGTGATTGGAGGTAGGGAAAATGTTAGGTAATTAGTGTTCTGTGCAGGCATATCTGAGTTATGTGCTTCTTCATGGGATGTATGTTAAAAAATGGAGGTGCTAGGGAGATCAGCTTGGTGCTTTGTTACCACCTAGAGGGGTGGAATAGGGAGGGTGGGAGGGAGGGAGATGCAAGAGGGAGGAGATATGGGGATATATGTATATGTATAGCTGATTCACTTTGTTATAAAGCAGAAACTAACACACAATTGTAAAGCAATACTCCAATAAAGATGTTAAAAATAAATAAGTAAAAAATAAAAGTCAAGGCTTTTCCCAGTTTGGTGGGTAATAATAAATAGTAAATAGTTTTTCTTCTGGGTCCTGAAAGACAGTCCTCTGGGAATGTTTTATGTCAGAATAGGACAGGCCATGGTCCATCTAAGCCTGTACAAAATGACAGGTAGCTTCCCTCCTGACTTCTATCAATCTTCATATTATCAGATGACACTAACAAGCATGATTCTATAGCTTTATATGAGTGTGATGAATAAGACCAAAACAAAATGCCTAAGTACTTTTAAAGCAATATCCCAAAACTTAGAAAGTCAGTGAGTTTCTGAAAGATTTTGTAAAGGAGAACAGTGTATATCGAATTCTACCTTCTTACTGAGGATGGTATGTACTAGAAATGTTTTCCTTTTAGGCAAAAATCTGAAAATAGATGAACTGAGTAGAAAATCTAGGTCAAGGAAGGGTTAAAGTGGAAAGTTGACCATGGCATCAGGGGTATCAAACACCAATAAAATGTACCTGGAGAGAGATGTTCATCCTTGCTTTTCCTTTAGTAAAGCTTGGTGGAATGCCTCATGAGAAAAAAAAAAATGGAGGTGTTTAGCATGATCTAAGGGTGGAGTTTTCAGCCCTCTGATGTTAAAAGGTCCTTCATCAGATACCGGCGCAGGCCTAGTTTTAGGACTGGTGGTCCCAACCAGTTTTAGCCAGCTTGAACTGGACAGGACCTACTCCAAGTTCCTGGAAAACAACTTAAGTCTCGTTACTATAGTGACCCATACGTCAGAGGCTTTATCTGTAGGGGTGGTTAAGAAGTCTTATGATATATTACCTAAGCTTGGAGGGTATGCAATTAAAGAAGGGGAAAAGAAAGAGAAAAAAATATCTAAAGCAAGCTTAATCAGTACAGGCAGATTACAAGCAGAGGGTTTTTTAACAAGCTGTTCCCTTATCTGCTGTTCTGTAAGACACACTCAAGGATTTCTGTTAAGGCGCCAGCTTCTGTTAACCCTATGGGGCATGGTTGCGTTAACAGGCAAAGCACAGTAAACAAGAGCGTGGTTGTTATGTAGCTTTGTTTGCTCCTTCTCCATGAATTTCTAGAGATTTTGTCATCCTCCTCTTCCTGGTACCAAGAGGGAGACACTCTTACAAAGATTTCCCTTACTAGACTTATTTTGCAAACAAATTAGTCTTATGTTGATTATCTCTGATAGAAATGGGGGTGTCTGTAGAGAGTAAAATTATGTTTTCAGCGGAAACTATAATGCACCTGTGTGGATTTCAGATTCTAGTCCTGTTAAATGTCTTTGAGGTTTTGTATTCTACTTGATAGCCTCCCATAACTGCCCCTCCCCCCAAACACTTTCTTTTGTCTTTAGCTGAAGATGGTATTTAAGGCGGTGGTTTGGGCCATTTCAGGGAGTTACTCAGTTTTCCTGGGTATCTCTTATGTATACAGGAGGTATACATGGTATCAAACTTCTGTTTGCTTTTCTCCTGTTAATCTTTTATGACAGAGTGGTGTCTCAGCCAAGGCCCTAGAAGGGTAGAGGGAAAATTATTTTTCCTCCCCTACAACATGCATGTACTTATGTTGTATGTGTACATATATCTCCTTTTATATAATTTGTCAATTTACTTTTTTATATAGTATATATGTATATTACTTTATACATTCAGATGCCTTTATGTATTCATTTATATGTTTGTTGTTATATCTTTTTTTAATACCTAAATTTATTTATTTATGGCTGCATTGGGTCTTCGTTGCTGCACGGGCTTCTCATTGCAGTGGCTTCTCTTGTTGAGGAGCATGGGCTCTAGGCGTGCAGGCTTCAGTAGTTGTGGCACATGGGCTCAGTAGTTTTGGCTTGCAGGCTCTAGAGCACAGGCTCAGTAGTTGTGGCGCACGGGCTTAGTTGCTCCACGGCACGTGGGATCTTCCCCGACCAGGGCTCGAACCCATGTCCCCTGCATTGGCACGCAGATTCTTAACCACTGCACCACCAGAGAAGTCCCTGTTTGTTGTTATATCTTATATAGCATATATTTTATTTATTCCTTTATTTTTCTTTGCACATGTGCCTTGACATTCATCCACATGGGCATTCCATCAACCACACCCCTTGACAGTAATGTCTATAGTGAAGATAAAATTGTTCTCTGATTTCAGAGGCTTATGTCTGAAGGCCACATGAATGGACAGGTCCCCCCAAAAAGTATAAGAGCACTAGCTTTGTTTGGAGTTAGGGAAAGAATTCAAAATGAGCAAGAACCTACTTTGGGCCAGATACTTTAACTGTGGGATCTTTAATCCTTACAACTTTTTGAGGAAGGCATTCATCCTTATTATAGATGAGGAAACTGAAACTCAGAAAGTTTGGGTGACTTATATAGGGTCACACAACCAATAAGTGGAGAAACCTGTATTTGAACTTAAATTTGTCTGACTCTTAAATCAGGCCTCCTAACCATATGCCTTGCTTGCTCCAAAATTTCACACCTTCTGTCTTACTGCTGAGTCTAGGGGCATTCACCTTTTGGAATTCAGAAAAGTTGTGAACACTACCCCACTCTCATGCCCCACTCTTGTTAAGTTTGAAATTTTTTTTAACCACAGTCAGAAAAATTAATAAATTAATAAAGAATTATCTCTTTTAAAATCTTTAAAGTTAGAAAAGTCTCAAAGAGTATTAATGGGCACATGAGAAATGGGGATGAAATATTTAAAACATATATTACAGATTTGAGATATCTTTGAAAAATATAAATCTCCACTCACCAATAGAAAATGAGCAAAGTATATGGAGAAATAATTCACACGAGAAGGAACAATTCACACACATATAAACACATATTCATAGAATTTGAATGACATTACACAAATGGCGTTATACCCTACATTTCATTCAACAAAAGATTCTTTTTTTTCATTCCAGCATGTCTTGGAAATCTATCTAGGTTATTACCTTCTGTGGTATAATAAGCAATATGTTTGATCTTTGTCCCCAGTTCCTTGCACAGAGGTCTTCAAAGCTTTGGAATTTCCTTAATGATAGTAGTGTCTTTTGTCATTCATAAGGAGACAGACACTTTTGAGCTTATGCTTAAGGGGGTGGGGCCCCTAGATAGCCTCAAGATGGGGCTAGTCACCAGAAATTGGAACTTTCAGCCCCAAGGACCTCTGGGAAGGGGAACAAGATTTGATGAGCTTCCAGGCTGGTGAATGCATCCACGTGCTGGGAGGGTGGCACACCCCACTTCCTTGGGAACAGAAGCTCATGCATTCAGGACCCTTCGGGACTTCGCCCTTTGTACCTCTTCATCTGGCTATTCATCTCATTTCTTTAAAATAAACTGGAAAACATTAAGTAAATGTTTCTCTGAGTTCTGTGAGCCAGTCTAGCAAGTGCATTGAACCCGAGGAGGAGGGGGGTCATGGGAACCTCTGATCTATAACTGGTCGGTCGGAAGCACAGGTGACAACCTGGACTTAAGGTTGGCATCTGAAGAGCGGGAGGGCACACTTTTATGGGACTGAGCCCTTAACCCATGGGATCTGACACTCCCTCAGTGTCAGAGTTGTTAATTGCTTGGTGTGTTGAAAAAAGCACACATTAGATCTATATCTAGTTCATATGTAACTGCTGCATATATTGCAGTGTGAATATACTATAGTTTATTCCTTGATGATAGAGATTTAGGTGGTTTCCAATGCTTTGCTATTACAAACATGCTGCAATTACCTTTTTCGTGCCTGCTTCCTTGTGCATGTGTGTAAATATTTCTCTAGGATTGGTGACTAGAAGTGGAATTGTGGAGTCATGGGGTATACTGTTAAACTGGCCTCTGTAATGGACATCTGTCATCTGAATTCTTGCTAGACTTGACTGGTCTGGTCCAGTCAGATCTTTGAGGCCAAACCTCCACGCCTTTGCCTCAAGCTTTCTCCTGCTGCCCCTTCTGTCTAGACTGCCCTCCCCTTCTCTGTTAAGCAAAATCCTATTCAATCATTAAAATTCAACTGAAGCATCACTTAATCCTGGAAGACTTCCCTGACATTCATCAGAGCATGCTGAGTTAGGTGTTCTTTCCCGGTGTCCCTAAATCACCAGGTGATGACACTTTATTATCGTCATGTGTTAAAACTATGTTTAGATGTCTATCTCCCATATAAATCAGTGATCTACTTGGGGACATTCGTGTCTTATTTGTCGGCCTATATAGGACACAGGATAGAACAAACACTCATTAAATAACAGTTCAGTGGACCATATATACAAGATTGTGACTCTGTGTCCTCTATTCCAACCTCTATCACCCTGACTTCAACAACTAGGGTCGTTTTGGACCCTTTTGAGAGTCCCTGAGGCCAAGAGTGAGTAAGGCTCTGAGTATGCTGGGGCCCACTCAGTGGTGTTCTCTTAGGAACACCACTCAGGCCAAATGGTGTTCCTAAGAGAAGCCCCTTCTCACCTCACCGCGGTGGGCAGTGTGGAGTCAGAGCATCCTAGAGCTGCAAGGGACCTCGTTCACCACAGCCCCTGACCCCATCTTTTAGGGCGAAGGAGGAGGACACAAAGAGAGGCATGGAGAGGGGTAGAAGGCTCCCAGCCTCCAGAGCCCTCCAGCCAGTGACAGCCTGAGTCCTGCCCAGCCCAGAGCCAGGTACTGCCTCCCTTCAGCCCAGGTCTGGACCAGCCTTCCCTGTCCCTGAGTGTTTCCCAGAAGCCTCAGTTGCCACCCCACCTTTCTTCAGAGTCCCTTGCTTGTTTCTCTGGGCATATGCAGGATGTGTGTGTATTTGTGTGTGTGTGTGTGTGTGTGTGTGTGTGTGTGTGTGTGTGTGTCTGTCTGTCTGTCTGTCTGTCTAGGCTCAGTTAGGATGAGGCCAGAAGCAGAAAAGAGGGGCTCTTGTCATTGCATTTCCCACTTGGCTATTTCCCCCAGGGTGGGGTTGGGGGAGGTGAGCCTGAGAGCCCCAGGCTGGACAGAGCCTGCTGCAGTCCCAGGCAGCAAGTCTTGAGACCAAAGTACTGCCATGGGTGTCATTAGGAAATAATGCAGAGGCAGTAGCAGCAGGGGCAACCTCTGGGCTGGAGAGGGCAGAACTCCGCAACTCCAAGTCCAGACAGACGGGCCCTGCAAAGGGAAACCAGACCTCCATGGGGTCTGGGGGGCGGTGCTGGAGAGGTGCTCAGAGGGCAGGGGGACTCTGTATCTGCCACAGAAGTACAGCCTCACCAGGGAGCAGGAATCCCTGAACCAGAAACCCACCCTGGGCTTCCTCAGATCCCCCAGAGAAAGGCCACACCCCTGAAGACTGTTGTCATGGCAGCAGCTGCCAGGGCTGACTGCCTTCCCCTTTTCCTGTATGGCTGCCCTGCCTGCCTTCTGAGACCTTCGGCTCCTGTTCCCTGAAAAGGCCTGTGCTGCCCACCCTGGCTGCATGTAAACGTCGCTGGAGCCTATTTCTCTGTAAGCAGCTTTCACTAAGGGAAGATCCCTGTAACATATTCTGAAAACCTCTAGAAGGTGAGATGTGGGGAGCACGTCCCTCCTGAATCATATGTGCCAGTCAAGGAATCTAGTAAGAATAACCGGAAGTCCACAGATGTGTGTTCCAGGGCCAGTCTCTTTCTTGGCTTGCTAGATGAACTTAGCAATATATTTAATCTTTCTCTGTCTCTATTTTTTCATCTGTAAATGAGATTAAAAGCAGATTTATAAAATTGTGTCCATATAGTATTTATAAATATAGATTTATAAATTTTCAGTCTGGTCTGAATTCAGGAAGAGTGATTGGCCAGAGACAACCTGGAAACTAACCCCATCATCATAAAACTCAACACTGCGAGACATGTGGCACAGCAGTCCTCCTGGGTTCCCTTACCCTGCTGCTCTCCACACAGCTGCCCCTTCCCAATAAATTCTCTTGCTTTGTCAGCACGTGTGTCTCCTTGGGCAATTCATTTCCAAGCGTTAGACAAGAGCCCACTCTCGGCCCTGGAAGGGGTCCCCCCTCCTGCAACAAATGGCGACTCTGGTGGGGCCTCTTCTTCACTACGACTGACATTCTCACCACTTGGGGTACTCGGGAACTGGCTCGCCCAGTGATGGACCAGACCCAGCAGCTGCAACTGGGACCCTTTTTTTCCTGGTCTCCTCCTGATGCGGATGACTGGCCAGAGTGCCCTGACCGGGTAAGGAACAAGAGACGTTATTGACGTCTTTCCCCTTTTCTCTCTCTTTCCTCTTTTCAACCCCTCCTATCCTACTCTTTTTTCTTCTGTCCCCGTCCTGGACGCAGGAGTCTGGCTTAAGGGCCTCAGCCTGATCTGAGGGTCGGAGCCTGATCACCTACGGTGGGCAGAGAACTCAAATTCTGGTTCTGGTCTCTGGTTTCTGCTAGGGCTGAGTTCCTGTCCTCTCTTCCTGGAAGCACAGGGAAAAGTCCCGTAATGCCTGGGTGCCTGCAGTTGGCAGGAGACGTCCGTAAGGCCACCCCTTTTGTTCCCCCTTTCCTGGCCTCCTTTCCTACCATTGAAATCTTTGAAGACCTGAGATATTTCCCATTACTCTGTTAGTACTCGGATCTGAAGTTCTGTGTCTCTGTAGGAGCTTTTCTGAGAGACTGCAATCTTGTATTTAAGGGAGTGTCTGATTAGTACAGCCAGGCCTGTGTGTGTTTTATACTTTGTGTTCTGTGTTATGATTTGTGATGGCCATTCTGCCTTGTGAAATGGGATAACATTGTGTGGCCACCATATTGTTTAGACTCCAGAGAAAGCTGGTTTAGGTAAAACTCTTGAAAACTGGTTCCAAAACTGGTTCTCTTTGCATATACAGTTAGTAAAAGCAAGCTTGATCAAACGTCTTTTCAGAATTCTGACCCTGCGGGAACAAGTCCTACTAGGAGAACTTGATTTTCTCTCCCTGTGCCTTCAAGACCAGGGATCGCAGGAACACTTCTCTAGACTACCTCTAATTCCTGAGACTGAGGGACAAATGGGAAGAAGCCTTTAAAAATTTTACTTATTCCAACTGTTATTTATAAACTAGTGAATTTTATATTGTGATATCTGATTCATGACTAAGTTTAGAAAATGAAGCGACATGTCTCGTTGTGTCTGTCTATATATATATATATATGTCTCAGTATGTGTCTTTGTCTTTGGATAATAGGTTAATTTGTAAATGAGCTCTATTTAATTGGCTTAAAGAAAAGTAAGCACTTACAAATCAAACAATTCTAAATACGAGAGAGATTAAGCTAAATGAATTTCAGGTTCACGTGAACTGGGAAATATTCAGTATTAAATTAATACCTGGTATTAATGTTTAAGTTTGTTGATCTAATTAATATAAACATGTCTTTAGAGTCACCAACATTAAGTGTAATACCTTTATTGTGCCTAGGTTTAATATAAGCTAAATAAAATCTTGTTATATCTGTTACAAATTTGTCAGCAAGGAAAGTAACTCGATGTGAAGAAACTTTTAAGGAAAGAAAATGCAAATGAGAAAAGAGTTTTGGGTGAACTTTTAGGAATGTCTACTTGGGGATGATCTCTCCAGATATTTGGTAATGTGAAATTTTAGAGTTGAGTTAAATTAAGTTAAATGATGGGAATTTGTTGAATAGCTGGGTATTTCCCAAATAAAGTAAGATACTGAGACATCAGTTACTAAACAGAGAAACTAAATGTATTTAGGACTATTAATGAATATGTTTGGTGCAACCCTGAGATGTTCTCTATAAGAAAGCAAATGTTTTGAGAAATTATCACTGGTCAGCAATGAAGACCCAACACAGCCAAAAAAAAAAAAAAAAAAGAAATTATCACTGGTATTTATGTTCACCAATCTACAGAATGCTAATGTAAAAGACAGTTCATAATTGCTTGCTTCTTAGTTTTCACAAGAAATTAAGGTTTTAAGAGCAGAGGATTCTAATTTAAACATGTAATTAAAGATAACAGAAATAGCCCTCCCCGGCGCTGCCAGCCCCGCGCCTGTCCCCAGCCCGCGGCTCGGGACCCTTTGCCTGTGTCCATCACTCCGTGCGGAACCGCCACCGGCATGTCGGACAAGCTGCCTTACAAAGTCGCTGACATCAGCCTGGCCGCCTGGGGACACAAGGCCCTGGACCTCGCAGAGAATGAGATGCTGGGCCTGATGCGCATGAGGGAGATGTACTCGGCCTCCAAACCACCGAAGGGTGCCCGCATTGCCGGCTGCCTGCACATGACCGTGGAGACAGCTGTCCTCACTGAGACCCTCGCTGCCCTGGGCGCTGAGGTGCAGTGGTCCAGCTGCAATATCTTCTCCACCCAGGACCATGCAGCAGCTGCCATTGTCAAGGCTGGCATTCCAGTGTACGCCTGGAAGGGCGAAACGGACGAGGAATATCTGTGGTGCATTGAGCAGACGCTGTACTTCAAGGACGGGCCCCTCAACATGATTCTGGACGATGGTGGTGACCTCACCAACCTCATCCACACCAAGTACCCACAGCTCCTGTCAGGCATCCGAGGCATCTCTGAAGAGACCACAACGGGGGTCCACAACCTGTACAAGATGATGGCCAACGGGATCCTGAAGGTGCCTGCCATCAACGTCAATGACTCGTCACCAAGAGCAAGTTTGACAACCTCTATGGCTGACGGGAGTCCCTCATAGATGGCATCCAGCAGGCCACAGACATGATGATTGCGGGCAAGGTGGCAGTGGTAGTGGGCTACGGCGACGTGGGCAAGGGCTGTGCCCAGGCCCTGAGGGGCTTCGGGGCCTGCGTCATCATCACGGAGATCGACCCCATCAACGCACTTCAGGCTGCCATGGAGGGCTATGAGGTGACCATCATGGATGAGGCCTGTCAGGAGGGCAACATCTTTGTCACCACCACGGGCTGTATCGACATCATCCTCGGCCGGCACTTTGAACAGATGAAAGATGACGCCATTGTGTGTAACATCGGACACTTTGACATGGAGATGGACGTCAAGTGGCTGAACGAGAACACTGTGGAGGTGAACATCAAGCCCCAGGTGGACCGCTACTTGTTGAAGAATGGGTGCCGCACCATCATTCTGGCTGAGGGCCGGGTGGTCAACCTGGGCTGCGCCATGGGCCACCCCAGCTTCGTGATGAGCAACTCTTTCACCAACCAGGTGCTGGTGCAGATTGAGCTGTGGACCCACCCAGACAAGTATCCCATTGGGGTCCACTTCCTGCCCAAGAAGCTGGATGAAGCAGTGGCTGAAGCCCACCTGGGAAAGCTGAATGTGAAGCTGACCAAGCTGACTGAGAAGCAGGCCCAGTACTTGGGCATGTCCTGCGATGGCCCCTTCAAACCTGATCACTACCGCTATTGAGAACCAGGCCCGCCCTTTGCCTTCCAGCTGCTGTCCTTGCCTGGGTCCCACCTCTCCTCCCCAAGAGCAAATGGCACCACCTTTGAGACTGGTTTGATAATGTTCCCCGTCAACTCCCTGGGGCTAGTCAGTCTTTGGCCTCTGCTGCATCCCTCATACTGTTCCAAGTGTGGCAGGGGGAATTGAGAAGTCCCTCCTCAAGCCCTGGTCATGATAGAGATACATGGGAGTTACCCACAGGGAACCATGAGCTCAGGGGTTTTGGAACTGCTCACTCAGTCAGTCCTTCCTTAGGCTGGAAGTTGGCAGTGATGTTCACAAAGCCCATGCACTTTACCATCCAGGCCCTCACTTGGCCTATGGACTTTATACCCATGTTCTTGGTTTACAGGTTCATTGGTTCCTCAGCCCATGAAAGATGAGAAGGAGCTATGTCAAAGGGTGTGGAGGAACTGTTGGAGTTTAAATGCTCCTGAGAGCCCGGCTTAGTGCTTGACATTCTCTTAAACCTCAGAACAATGAGGTTGGTACTTTTAGTCCTTATTTTACAGGGGTTGGAATATATTGTCAAGGGATAGCCAAGAAAGGACGAGAGAAGTGACAGCCAGAGGTTGAGAGGGGCCAGAGAAACATAAAAGTGCATTGTAACTTGATGTTCCCATCACAACTCTGGGTCAAAAAGAGATTAATTTGGTTTATAATGTTAAAAGAGAGCAAGAAGGTGGGTTAATAAAAATTTTGGTGCCTAAAAAAAAAGTTAATAGAAATAATGACAACATTTCAGTATACAATAGGAAAGTAGGATGTATGTTTTCAGTAAAGAAGGTATGAGGAATGGAGTTGCATTTTATTAAGGGAAAAGGAAGTAGGTTTGACTTAGGGCTGGCTGTTTCTGAATGGAAAAATAAAGTGATGGATACAGAAAGTGATGAAAAGGTTTGTGGAAAGTGGATCCTGAGAAGAGCTTTGTGCATGGTCAGGACTGACTGAGTTTAAAATAAATTTGATTGAGTAAATGAACTGTTTTTCTTTTTTGGCTGCGTTGGGTCTTCGTTGCTGCACGTGGGCTTTCTCTAGTTGCGGTGAGCGGGGGCTACTCTTTGTTGCAGTGCGCAGGCTTCTCAGTGCGGTGGCTTCTCTTGTTGAGGAGCACAGGCCCTAGGACACATAGGCTTCAGTAGTTGTGGCACGTGGGCTCAGTAGTTGTGGCTCGCAGACCCTAAAGCACAGGCTTAGTAGCTGTGGTGCACGGGCTTAGTTGCTGTGCAGCATGTGGGATCTTCCCAGACCAGGGCTCAAACCTGTGTCCTCTGCATTGGCAGGCAGATTCTTAACCACTGTGCCACCAGGGAAGTCCCAAGTAAGTGAATTTTAAAGGTAAGCTGGTACAAAACTTGAATTTGGCTTTTCTCTCTGTTAAGAGGACAAGTTTTCTTAAGATGTTGAACTGCCTTTGAAAACAGATTTTGAGTTTCTTTACCTTTTAAGTGATCTGTTCTATATTTGCCTTTGAAGTCTTTTATTGTTACTTTGGCTAAGTGAATAACTGTTGTTTCACAGTGACCTATGATCCTATCTGATTGAGTGTTCTAAACTCTTTTGATATTTTTTGACAAAACTTCCTAAATCAAATTCTAATGAAGTTCTTTTGACCTCTAGCTAACTTTGGGATGCTTCAGAGGGCCCCTGAAACATCCTAATGAGAGATATTAAACTAATTAGGTTCATTTGGTAGGTTAAGTTACATGGGAAGTATTATCAAATAAGTAATAAACCTTAGGTTATATTGTATGGTAAATGTTACTAATATAGATATTCTAGAGGTTATATGGAGTTCCTAAAAATCTGATATGTCCTGGTAAAATGTTATCAGTCATAACTCTAGTTATTATCTGAAAGTGTTGTATGTCACAGCAGTAACCAAGTTACTTTGTCAATTGCATTGTAATCAGATTTAAACGTGCCTTCTTAAGTCTTTTGTCATTATAGACAGTTATGATTTCACTCTGATGCCTTTGCAAAAATGCTTCCTCTTCAAGAAGATTTATAGAAAGGACTTTTGGATAAATACAAGTTTCTGACTTTCAGACCATAATGCTGAACTGGGTAAGAAATTGAAGAATTCTAATGGGAAACCTGATGGCTTCATAAAGCTGTCAACAAAAAGGATTAGTTACATAGGCCTGAGTGAACTGGTGAATATGGTTATAATTTTTATGGTTTCTATCTGAAAAATTACTGGTTTAAATCTGTGTTTTCCAGATATAAAGAAAACCTTCCCCTTAAACTAATTATGACTTACAATAATTTGGTAAATTATACCTTTGTAAGCAGAATTGAAACATTTATATTGTCTCTCTATCTGCTTCCTCCAGAGATTGAAAACTCTTAGGTTCCCAGCAGCTTTATCAGATAAATTAGGAAGGCTACCTCACTAACAGGTACAGAAATCTCAAGGTATTTTGAGAACCTTGAAAAGGGAGGAATTCACCTAGATCTATTAGGCGAAATCTGTGATAAGCTCTTGGTGGGAATTTCCTAGCCCTGAGAGGTCTTTTAAAAATCCAGTCTGAGACTCCTTATAAAAGTTTCAGGGCTTCCCTGGTGGCGCAGTGGTTGAGAGTCCGCCTGCCGATGCAGGGGACACGGGTTCGTGCCCCGGTCCGGGAAGATCCCACATGCCGCGGAACGGCTAGGCCCGTGAGCCATGGCTGCTGAGCCTGCGCGTCCAGAGCCTGTGCTCCGCAACGGGAGAGGCCACAAGAGTGAGAGGCCCACGTACTGCAAAAAAAAAAAAAAAAAGTTTCAGCAAGCAAAATGCCTATATGATCAGTTATAGTTATATAAGTCATCAGGCCAAGTTGATTAAGACCAGAGTTATTTTGCAAACTAACTAGTCTTAATTTGGCTATATTTTGTAAAAACGAGGGTAATTTTAGAGAGAAAAATTACATTTCAGTGAATATTAAATTCCAGTTTTGTTTATGGAGGTCTGTATTTACTAAGACTCACCTCCCAGATAGTTCCTTGCTGTTACGTTATATTAAGGTAAAGTTTAATTGAAGGACACGCTAAGTTTGTTTCTGAAGCTTATCTCAATAATCTATCTTTGGATGAAGATCAGATGCCCCACGACCTGCAACTAGGGGATTATGCATGCTGGAAAAGACATAATTTAAAGGACTTTCTCTACCCTGGGCAGAAGGACCCTTATCAGGTGCTCTTTAACTAGCTCAAGCACAGTGAAACTGAAGGGAATTGACTCTTGGATTAATTTCCACTCACAAAGGGCCCCCCCGCACTGGACTGGCCTGTAGAGAGGACGGTTTATCTCAAAATAACCTTGAAACAGTGCTCAAACAGAGAAGAAACTACACTCATGCTAGGGTGAGAAGAAGACCACATCAGAAGTAGACAGCTTGCTCAAGATCCTCAACCTGACTTGTACGATCATTTATAATGTTTTCTTGACTTCTTGGACCCTTGCATATGAATCAAATGTTTTCCTATCATGAGCACGATCCTATGCTAGTTTTAAAAATCAATCCAATTGTTGGGTTTGTGGCTAATTACATGTATCTAGTACTTCTGGGTTACCTTGGTGAATTTCTCCACTTCAAGGCTCTAACTGGTTGGCTCTGAGGAAGTTTACTTTAAAAGCAAAATTATAGTCATGTTCAGGTCACTACTGATATTACTAGATGGAATCCCCTCACCTGGCCAATTAACAATGCCTGCTCTGACCCTGGCTATAAATATGAGTTTTCATCTATTACTCAGGCTCAATCAGAGCAACATGCAAAATTTCAGCCAAGGAATAAGACCTCCCACAATTATGGGATGGATTTATGTAATTATGTAACACCAGACTATGGTAATTAAGGCTCCTATGTGTTGGGAACAATTAAATCATACTAAGGATAATCAGTCTAGTAACACTAGGAAACTGGGCTGGGTGCCTTATGGACAATGCCAATATATAACTTCCCTTAAAGATAAGCATTGGTACAGAACAGACTAAGTCAGATGACCTAGGATATACTGGGCTGCACCTAATGGAAGTTCTTGACTTATGTTCTTGCTTATGACCTTACTAATCTGCTAGCTATATTGTTTTTTTATACTGCCTGTTTTACAAAATTGTTGTTTCTTGCATTACCAAATGTGTGACTGAGCCTCTGATAAAATGATGATATATAGTTCCATATAAGATCAATGATTTAATGGTGTAATTCTAGATATGGGAAAACAAGAGGGAATATTTTCCTGGACCATAAGAGACTAGTGAGATGGGTGGTCTGGAGACTAGTGGCACTGTTAATGAAGCCTAGTCCAATAATAGCAGGACACTGAGTGGCCTATCAGTGAAATCTTCGCCAGACCTGGGAATAGGTATTCCTAGCACCGTGGGACGAAATGGTCATGAAATGCCCCCCAAACCATGGTCAAATTTATGACCCTGAAGGGGCTCTGCCAACTGAAAATTGCCATCTGCCTCTGCAAGGGTTAAATCAATGGCCACTGCAGCCACTGACCTTCAACATCCCCTGAAAGGAATTCAGGGTGTAGATCAGGATGAGGCACTCTGTGCTCTGAGAAAACCTGGCAGAACAGGCCTTTAGCTAGTTAGATGTTTTCAGGAGAAGATCTTATGAGCCCAAATTCTTTTATCTTCTCATACCTAGAGAAACACTAACATCATTAACGATGACATCTGCTTTGAATATTAAGGGGAATATTACAATTAAAAGTCAAAATGGAGTAGCTATGGTTTAGACACCCAATGAAATAACTAGGTAACATTATGGGTGTGCTTTCAGACAAGTCCTTGTATTGCTAAGAACTTGAGTTTTCTGAGCTGTGTCAGAATTTGATGCCACCAGCCATTCTCAAAACAATGTCAGCTGGCAGCTGGTAACTGCAACCTTACTTTTTAAAGGTCTCATCTTGTAACTATTACATTTTTAGACAATGAAATTGCTTTAGATCATACATTAACAAACAGAAGAGACATGTATGATGACCAATAGCACCTGTTATCTATGTGTTAATACCACATTAAAAGTTAAAACCTGCTTAGATAAAATTAGACAACTGGCTACCTGGCTACAAGTCTCCCCAAAGTGCTGGTCCAGATTGGATTTCAGGCTTATTTTCCTGAAATGAAATGAGATTTATTTTTCCTATTAAAATTCCAGTTGTCTGGGCTTCCCTGGTGGCGCAGTGGTTGAGAGTCCACCTGCCGATGCAGGGGACGCAGGTTTGTGCTCCCGGTCCGGAAGATCCCACATGCCGCGGAGTGACTGGGCCCGTGAGCCATGGCTGCTGAGCCTGCGCGTCCAGAGCCTGTGCTCCACAACGGGAGAGGCCACAACAGTGAGAGGCCCGCGTAAAGCAAAAAAAAAAAAAAAAAAAAAAATTCCAGTTGTCACTCCTCCAACTACTTCTAATTGGGTCTGTTACACTAAAATGGCAGACCAAGGGAGTGAGATTTTAATCATACAAGACTCAGATCCAGAACTCGGAACTCAGAAATATTTCTGATTCAGTGTCTATTTTCCAAATTGAGGTAGGACTATGCCCCATTTTAGCAGGAAGTGGCCAGAGCCATCATCATCCAGTTCCCTGAATTGAAACTGAGCAGTACTCTGTGGGGCTCTGGAGTACAAATCCTTTCTGTGTCTCCTGTTTCTTGTTTGTAGGATTTAGACTTCATTCAGCCTCCTTGACCATCCCTGAATTCCAAAGGGCAGATTCAAACAGTTGCTAAACAGAGAAGGGAGGGGATACAGAAACAGGGGAGTCAAGTGTTGGTACAGCCTTGGGGTAGGCTTCTGGCTCCTCCTAAGGAGTATGCATAGCAATACCGTTGAGTTCTTCTGCAGGAACTAAGGCCCCCACCCAGGTGGAGGATGGTAACTTCAAGCTGAGTGCAAGATTCCTGGAGCAATGTCCTGTTACTTTGCCACCAACCAATCAGAAGAAAGTCACACATCCTGCAGATTTTGCCTTCCTTTTCTGGGTCCAGTGATGACCATCCAGTTAGACCTCCTGTTTGGCCCCTGTCTGTTTCATCTCCGACAGGGTTCAACAGTTTCAGGCTAAATTGTTGTTACCATGAGGGTGAATACTGGTTTTGGGCACAGAATACCTCGATTTAGATCAGGTAAAGAGAGACTTCTACTCTACTAGGCAGGACTATGGCCACTCTCAGCAGGAAATAGTTACAGAAGAAAGAGACCTCTGCCCCAATTCCCAAGAAGTATCTTGAGTATGAAAGTCTCTCAGGGGGGAGTTGTTAGGGGAACCACTGACTGAAACTGCCTGCTCTGGCCAGGCCCAATAATAACCACTTGCATGAGTTATCTTAAACAGGAGGTCCTGGTAAGGAGCACGGAATTAACAAGGCACCACCAACTGGAAGAATTCGGGAAAGGTCAAAAGGAGACAGGACACGCCAGTCCATATGTTCTCCCGGAATCGTTCGCCCTGGGGTCCATCTTGGCTGAGCGATGCAAACGCCACCAGGAAGGACCCTGAGTCAGAATGATTGGCCAGAGACAACCGGGAAACTAATCTCATCACCATAAAACCCAAGACTGCGAGCCATGTGGCAGAGAAGTCCTCCTGGGTTCCCTTACCCTCCTGTTCTCCACCCAGGCGCCCCTTCCCAATAAAAGTCTCTTGCTTTGTCAGCACGTGTGTCTCCTAGGACAATTCTTTTCCGAGTGTTAGATAAGAGCCCACTCTTGGGCCCTGGAAGGCATCCCCCTTCCTGCAACAGTGAGATGGAGGTGGGCATGTCTGGGATCAAGCTAAGGGGAAGCTGACTTGGAATTACATTTAGTTTGGGTTTAATTGGATAATTTGTTCATGTGTTTCTTAGTCACTTCCATGTATGATTAAGTAGTTACTAGTAAGATTTCACAGTGTAGTGAGTAGAAACTCTAGGATTCAAACTAGGGTTGTCTGATTCTAATGCTAATGAACTAATGCTACACTCTATTGCCTTTCATATGTTTAGGGAACCATGAACAAATTTTACAGCTCAAATTAATACCATGGTGGTTTAACACCAGCTACTTGCCAGCATTTGATGCTATTTCCCACTTCATTACCTGATTCCAAGATACTTCTTTTAGTCTTGGCTCCCATTGCTGCCCTATAAGTACATACGATATGATTTATCAAAAATGCACTCCTGGACTTTTGCTACACCGACCACATGTATGGTTTTGACCAATCACATCCACACAGGTTCATATTAATTTCTTGGTGATGTGGCATGAAATACTGACATTGACTAAGATACTTTAAAACTCAAAATCAGTACTACAATGAGGACTGTGGGGGATGACAAATAATTTTCCTTCTACCCTTCTAGGTTCTTGGCTGAGACCCTCCTGTAATAAAGAACAGATTAATAAGAGAAAAACAAACATATTTAATAACACATATAGGGACTTCCCTTGTGGTGCAGTGGTTAAGACTCTGCACTCCCAATGCAAGGGGCCTGGGTTTGATCCCTGGTCAGGGATCTAGATCCCGCGTGCTGTAACTAAAAGCCCGCGTGCCACAAGTAAAGATCCCGCATGCTGCAACGAAGATCTTGCACACGGCAATGAAGATCCTGCGTGCTGCAACTAAGACTGGGTGCAGCCAAATAAATAAATACATATATTTTTTAAAAATAACATGTATACAGAGGAGAGACCCAGCAAAACTGAGTAACTCCCCAAAATAGCCCAAGACACCACTTTAAATATCATCTTCTTCTAAAGACAAAGGATGTTGCTGGGGGGTGGGTGGGTGGCCAGTTATGGGAGGTGACCAGGAAAAGCACAGTAAACAAGAATAAGGTTGTTATGCAAATTTGAGTCGTTGCCTTCTCCATTGATAAGAGTTTCTAGAGATTCAGTCATCCTTCTCTTCCAGGCACTGAGAGGGAGACACCCCTACAAATGGAGATTTCCCTTATAAATGTAAATCTCTCTTACAAAAGCGTAATTTACCGGTTTTCTGAGTTTCTGCTAGTGAAACCGTGCATCTCAGATTGGGACTTGATCCCCCTGCTGGGACTTGAACCCAGCTAAACCCCAGATTGGGACTTGAACCCAGCCAAAACCCAGATTGGAACTTGAACCCATGGTCTTTTAACTGAGATCACACACCTGGTCTCAGGACTTAATGAAGCTCAGGTTCTTGATGTCTCATCGCAGAAAGAATTCAGTGAGAGACAAAGTGATAAGTAAGAAATGGATTTATTTAGAGAGAAACACACTCCACAGACAGTGTGGGCCATCTCAGAGGCAAAAACGGCCCCAGAGTATGGGGTTGTTGGTTTTTATAGGGGTTGGTAATTTCATAGACTAATGAGTGGGAGGAGTACTCCGGGTATTTTGGGGAAGAGGTAGGGATTTCCAGGAGTTGGGCCACTGCCCACTTTTTAACATTTATGGTTGGCCTTGGAATTGTCATGGCGCCTGTGGGTGTGTCATTTAGCATGCTGATGTGCTACAATAAGCGTATACTGAGGCTCAAGGTCTAGTGGAAATCTCGTCTGCCATCTTGGACCTAGCTGGTTCTAACCATTTATGTCGTGTCTATGTCATTCTTTTAAAGGTTGTGCCCTGCCCCCTTCCCTCCTGTTTCACTAGGTCTGGGTTTCTTAAAAATAATCAGCCTAAAATAATCTTTATGCCCAGGAGGCATATTTTGGGGTGGCAAATTCTGCTCCTCTTCAGAACACTGACATCAAACTGGTTTGTAAGTGTCATTATTAAGACTATTTAAGATAAGAATCTGCACAAGAAAACTTAAATCATAAGCCCATATAAGAAAAAAACTTGACAGAGTTAGACAGCAGTTTACTCAAATTTGATAATACTAAAAATTCACCCATCACTGATAATGAGTTGTAAAGCTGAAACTTTTATCAACAACAATAATAAAAATAATAAATTGATTAACCATGCAAAGGAAAGATTGAATTATCTTTACATTTTCTCTAGGAAAAATATTACACAGACATATGAAGAGAGGATCAAAGAGTTTATAATAAAAAAAATTGTAGGGAAAATATCATAGAGGTGTGCCAGGCAGTAATTAATAAAAATATTGTTTGTATGGAAATTGGGATGTTTTGTATATGCCAGCTGTTCAAATTTCATAATTTCTTGTAATTTCTCAATATAAATAAATATTAACTTTGGCACCTAATTGCCTGCATTGCCCATAAATTTTTAATGTCCTTTTACTTAAAGAGGGTCCCCTGAATCTTAAGTTTCAGGCCTCACAACCTAGATCTGTCCCTGAGATGGTAAGAAGTAGTATGAAATTTTGGTTGCAATTGGAAAGGGTTAATAGGGATGTGGATGTGGTAGAGAACTAGGAAACAGAGCAATTGTGGAGGTTAAATTAATAATAATCTTGAAGACCAGGACATGTGACCAGCTTTTAAAATCTGAAATTCCAAGTTGGTATTATGAAATTATGTGACCTCAGAGGCTGACTTCATGGACCAGCCCCCCAAACACACACACAGGGGCCCCTTCCAAGAGGAGCCTCCAGCTGCTCTGTACATTTCAAACTTCCAAAAACATAGCTGCCTAAAGGATCTATATTTGTATTAACACTGAGCAGGGAAAACAGGTGGCTGGGTTGTTTGCTTATTCCCCCACACACTTGAATCTACCTCTTGCTTCCCAAATGACAATAGATAGCTCTTTTCTATTTTCTAATGGTAAACAGGACATAGGCTGATAGTAATAACGGTAATGATAATAATAACTACAAGGCACAGAACTGACAAATGTTAAAAAGAACTAGTAAAAATCTCTCTCTCCCATCCTTATTTCCTGAACCCCATTTCACTGCCTGGACAGGACTGCAAGGGAAATGGTAGACCTTCGGGTCTTGGGGGAGGGGAGGTGGAGAATCTAGAGAGCAGCGGGGGCGGAGGAAGGAGACACAGATCGACTAACTGCCAGAGGCTGATCCTCTCTGATAATCTGAGAAAGGCGCATAGAAATTCCAAGGAGATGATACACTTTTCCAGTTTCTGGCCAAGGCTGAAAAGATTGTCAAGTGGGGCGGGGAGGAACAACCCGGCTCCTGCTGCAGTGCTGTTGGGAGAGTTAATTGGGGACCTGAACTCACTGTTAACATGGGCCTCGCTGGACAAAGGGCTGACGTGAACTTCAGTCACTGTATAGTCTGAGTCCTCTTTCCCCCGCCTGAGCACCATCTCCCTCTTACCTTGGAGGCAGGCGGGCGCTCTTCTGGACACTAGACCAGAGGAAGTGACTACCACCTGCCGGGGATCTGAGCAGGTTTGAAAGAGCAGAGGCTATCCGAAGGCGAGAGCGAACACCATTGCGAGTCCAGGACTGCATTGCCTATGCTCCTTTCCTGCCCCTGCTCCGGTCCATTTTGGGGCAAAAAAAATGGTGGGCTTGGGGGAGGGATCTGGGAAGGGGGCGGCGGTCATGTTTGAGTACCAGCTCCCTATTGCATTGAAAGCAGGCTGGGCTCTGGCCCAGAAAAAGAGGAGGAGGAGGAAAACACCAGGGTTCCCTGGAAGTGGAAGTGCAGGTGGGAGCCACCTGCAAACCACTGGAAAGGAAAGGGGTGTGGGGGTTGGGGTGGGAAGCGGACCCCGTATTGCAGTTTTCACCCCACATCCACGCCTTCTATCCATTTTGATTCAGTAAATGGTGGGCAATGGGAATGCTGGGGAGGTGGGCGGGAACCCTGCGTGGGTGCAAGCATCCTATTGCGGAGGATGTGGGCGGGTCGAGGGAAAGATGGAGAGAGGTAAGCACCCCGGATCCCTGCAGATGGGTGTGAGAGTGGCTGGTGCCTGTAGCCCTCAGGGGCCGGGGCGGGCAGACATGGAAGCGAATCCTTTTCGGGACTGCATTCTCCATACTTTTGCCCTGCCGCGCGCGCGCGCGCGCTCACGTGTGTGTGCGTGTGCGTGTGCGTGTGCGTGTGCGTGTGTGTGTGTGATTAGGGGAGTTGACGGAGCTCTCGAAAGGAGTGCTGTGCATTCTTTTTTCCATTCCTCTCTTGTAGGGAAAACATGGACTTTTTTCAAAAGAAAATTCCTAACATGCCACACTAGAAGTTTAGCAATATCTGTGTGGAGTTCTGGATTTTTAATTTTTCCTTTTTGTTTGCGTCTTCTGTTTTTCCAAGCACCTGGGTAACAAATACTATTATAAGGTTAAAAAAATTAAAAAGTATAAAATTCAAAAGGATTTGTCAAATCAGCTGATAATTGAGTAGTTCTCTCCTATCATCACTAATCCATGTCTGTCCCCCAATATATTTTTGTCACAAAATATGTATTTTAACGTTTCACAGGTGATTCTATTGCATCCTAAACTTTGAGAGCCATCACTGTTTGTCAGGTTAGGCTAAGCTTATGCTGAGGTAACAACCCTCAAAGTTCAGCGGCTTAACATAGTAAAGGTTTAGTTTTAGCACGCAATAAGTGCCCAACAAGTGTTGGTGAAGGTCAGGGGTGAGGGGGCTCTGCTTCCTATCTGTCAGGGACCCCAGCTGACAGAGGCTCCACAGCCTGGAACATCGCTGGTCACCGTGGCAAAGGGAGAGTGTCATAGAAATCGCTTATTCTTCTAAAGTCACTGTAGTCTAGAAGTAACATAAGTCACTGCTCTACACAGCTGACTGGCCAAAACTAGTAACGTAGCCTCACCTAATGGCAAGGGGCTGAGGGTGCTATGGGACTAGGAAGCATAGTTTTTTTGTGTGTGCAGAGGCAGTATATACTATAAAGTGAGAAAAATAAACTAAAAGAAAATATTCATAGAAATTCCAGGGGGAGTGCCTTTTTAAAGCACTAAAACAAAAAATTGAAAATTGTAAAGAAAAAGTGACAAGTATAATTAAGTTTCTATGGAGCAAAGTAAGAATGAATGTACCCTTGGCTTTTTGTTTTCTCAGTGGTGTTATTTTGGGGGAATCTTCAGACCATTCTTTAAGGTTATGGTAGCCTAATGGATGCTGATTGGGCTGGATTCTGGCTGGAGTGATAAGGGTTCCAGCAACTCACTTGCCAGTTCTATAGGACAGGATGAATCTAGCCTGCTGGGTGCTCTGAGGCATGACACTGGGGCAGGATGTGGAAAGGCTCCCCCAAGGCACACTCTCCAGGGTGGTCTGACTTCGGTTTCTCTGCACCAGCTTGCAGCAGGCACCAGACTCTTCTAGGCTAAAGGCCAGGCTGTCCTGGACATACACACCAGGAGGACAACGACTGTCCCATTGCAAGTCAGAGCACTTTGCCTCTCTTTTCTTTTCCCTGTCTCTTTTGGGGAACCTTTTATAGGGGAGGAGATAAAGCCCAAGGATTCCCAAGTGGAAACATTGGTCTGAACAGTCTTTGAGCAAACAGATGTCTGACCTGGCTGGGCCTGACCAGGTAACTTGGGGCTGAAGCAGAAGGGGCTGGCCCTTCTGTCAGAGTCCAGTGAAGTAGCCCCCCTGAAATGGGGTTAGACCTCAGACACGACCTCACCCATCCCTCTCCCACTCACATTGCTCAGATTCCCAGAAGGGCCTCAGATGTGCCCTGGCCTGTTTGGGTGGTTCTGTGGTGACTTTAGGTCTGTGTGTGCCTGGTGCGGCGCTTCTGATGTCTGCGTCAGCCCAGGCTCAGAGGCACGGGGACCCCCCAGGTAAAGGGAGCTTCAAAGGCATGTGGTCTCACAGCTCAGGAGAAACGGGGTGGCACCTCCTGTGTGAAAACCCCTATGCACTGCAGGCCTAGCCCATGACTTGGAGGTCAGGGTAGTCAGACTGTGGATTGGTGTGAAGATGTTTTGGAGGCGTTGATGTTGGAGGGTCAGCAACATCCAGAGCCTAGTTCTCTGGCCCCCTCACCACTTCCCTGCCCGCACAGAAGGCTGATATCCCCATCACGTGTCCAAGAAGCTACTTGCCTGGCCAACTCCAGAGCAGAAAGCGTTGAGGGTCCAGGACCCTGGAGAGAGCTGTCTGCTAAGCAGGATGCCCAAGCCCTTGGGAGACAGTGCCTGGGAGTGGGAGCCCCTCTGGTGAGGCAGGGTAGAGGGATCAAGTTCAGGGTTCTTGCAAAACACTCAGGTGCCAGAAGGTATGTGGACGACTGCCAGGAAAAGGTCACCGGGTCTGTGGTGGCCATGGAGTCACATAGCTCAGATATTTCCTCAAAAGAACCTTTGGATCTCCCCTGACATTCACGCTAAGGCCACATTTTACCCAGATTGCTCCCATAGCCTAACTGAGCACAGTTGGGCAGCCAGAGCCAGGCCGTTTCTGCTCTTTGGAGTCCCTTAATCTTTGCCTGTCCTCCCCACTGGCCTGGTACAGACATTCTTTTTTAAAAAATAAATTTAAGGGCTTCCCTGGTGGCGCAGTGGTTGAGAGTCCGCCTGCTGATGCCGGGGACATGGGTTCGTGCCCTGGTCCAGGAAGATCCCACATGCCACAGAGCGGCTGGGCCCGTGAGCCATGGCCACTGAGCCTGCGCGTCCGGACTCTGTGCTCCGCAACGGGAGAGGCCACAACAGTGAGAGGCCCATGTACAGTAAAAAATAAATTTATTTATTTATGGTTGCGTTGGGTCTTCCTTGCTGCGCACGGGCTTTCTCTAGTTGCAGCAAATGGGGCCTATTTGTTGTGGCATGTGGGCTTCTCATTGTGGTAGCTTCTCTTGTTGCGGTGGCTTCTCTTGTTGTAGAGCACAGGCTCTAGGCTCATGGGCTTCAGTAGTTGTGGCATGTGGGCTCAGTAGTTGTGGCTCATGGGCTCTAGAGCACAGGCTCAGTAGTTGTGGCACATGGGCTTAGTTGCTCTGCGGCATGTGGGATCTTCCTGGATCAGGGCTCGAACCCGTGTCCCCTGCATTGGTGGGCAGATTCTTAACCACTTTGCCACCAGAGAAGTCCCCAGACTTTCTTATTGCACCACAGTCTGAGGCTCTTCCTGCCTAGTCTGCCTTCCTTCCCTCTCTTCTTTCACAGGTGTGAGATGTGTATCACAGTCTGAAGGCTTTCCCCATGTCTTCCAGGTCCTTCCTCTTTTATTTTTCATAAGTGCTCCCCCAATAAATCTCTAATGTTGCCTAATCTTGTCTTGGCATTTGCTTCTAGGAAGGCCTGAACTGGTACATAGGCTCAGGGTACTTTCACAGATGAGAGCTCACGTTTCACATTTCTCAATAGCTGTACTGTTTTTCAGAGAGGCAGGGTAGTATAGTAGTTAAGAGCCTGACTAACTGGGTTCAAGTCCCAGGTCTATTACTTTTAGCTGTGTGTCCTTGGCCTCTGTGCCCCTTTTCTAAAACTGAGATAATCACATTACTTCCTGTTAGGATTGTTGTGAGGTTTATATGAATGATTTTTATACAGACCACTTAGGATCTCACACATATTAAATAATATCAGCTATTTTACCATCTTTGGTAGATGAAGGCAGAAGAGGGGAAGGATCTTACCAGGTCCTGTAGCTATTGATGAGCTTGGGTCTGGAACTCTCAGTCTTAAGGTTCTACAGCTCTAAGTACATATGCTTTATTGATTTTTAACCTAGAAGCTAAAATTAAGGTTTAGGAAAACACATGAACCAGTTAAATGGCATGATGATTGTGACTCCTACCTTCAACTCTATTGGGTGAGTAACTCCCAAAGTGAGAATGGTATGATAATATTGTCCCTTTGCCTGTATTGTATCCATCAGACAACTTATTCTGGAATACAGAAATGGCACTGAAGACCATAACTGTGATCCCTCTTCTTGTTGTTACATTTACCAAATACTCTTTATGGTAGAGTGTGTCACAGGCATATTTTTCAAGGAAGGGAAGAGGCAGAGTGGGAAGGGAACTAACATTTTCATGAGTGCTCACTAAGGGCCAGATGCAGTGTTTGGTGTTTTGGGTTGATTCTCTCTTTAATCCCCATAACAGTCCTGTGAGGTAGGTAGCAGTATTTCCCTTACATGAAGAAGAAACAACTCCGAGAGGTTAGGTGTATTTTCCAAGGCCCTTAATCTAGTAAATTATAGAGTTTATATTCTAACCTAGGTTTTGTTATACTGCAAAGCCCATACCCTACCTTTTAAAAATTTTTAAACGTTAGATGGTGACCTTCCAGGACTGGGGGATTTATTGGTTTAAATTTGCATGACAGCATGTTAAATTTGAGTTTTCTCATAAGCAACCAAGATATAATAGATATGAAGTTCTAAAACCAGGTTTTCAAAGGAAATAACCAAGCAGCTCTAAAAAGGATTAAAAGGTTTAAGAGAGAGGAGATATGGAGAAAGAATTTTTTTGAGGATTTCTTTGGAGTGGGCTTCCAAGGGGGAAGAGTTCCGGTGCTTTGCCCTTCACCCCAAGGCTTTAACTGGACCCCTTGAAGCTTGATATGTAGCTCCTGGAGTTTGGAGGCACAGTGAAATGGGATCTGACTCCAGCATAAGAAATCTGATGGGCTAGAGAATGGGGAGGATAGGGAAAGAGAAGAAACCCAGCACATCCCTTCCCCACAAAGTGGGAGCCCCACCAGAAGTTGGTGCTAGCTAAGGGAGGAGAGATTTAACTCTGAATCGAGTTCAAAGCCTCCTTTATTATTTGGGACTAGGGGTTCTAATCACTGAAATGAGGCTCAAGTTGTGATTTAAAGTGACTGTAGAGCTCTTTGGAGTGAGCTACAAAGCCATGGGGCCTGGGAAAAACTTTTGCTACACTAGCTTTCGTTGACTAGTATTTGCCTGGTATATATTTTTCCATCTTTTTATTTTGAATTTTTCTGGATAATTTTAAGAGTATCTCTGAGAAAAAGCATGGAACTGGATTCTGTGCCTGGAAAATAAATCCAATCTGAGGTTTTATTCCTGTTGAGTTTAATCCGTGTATCTTTATTTTGATTATTGGCATACTGTAGCTACACTTATTTCTACCTTCCTACTTTGTGTTTTCTGTTTATAATGTTTGTTCTTTTTTGTTTGTTTGTTTTTGTTTTGCAGTACGCAGGCCTCTCACTGTTGTGGCCTCTCCCGTTGCGGAGCACAGGCTCCAGACGCGCAGGCTCAGCGGCCATGGCTCACGGGCCCAGCTGCTCCGTGGCATGTGGGATCTTCCCGGACCGGGGCACGAACCCGTGTGCCCTGCATCAGCAGGCGGACTCTCAACCACTGCACCACCAGGGAAGCCCTATAATGTTTGTTCTTTGCATCCTTCCCTTCCTCTCCTTTCTTGCCTTCTGCTGGACCAATGGAGTTTTCTTTGGAATTTTGGTATTTACACATTCTGTTTTTTTTAATTAATTTATTTTTGGCTGCGTTGGGTCTTTGTCACTGCGCGTGGGCTTTCTCTAGCTGCAGCGAGCTGGGGCTACTCTTCCTTGCGGTGCGTGAGCTTCTCATTGTGGTGGCTTCTGTTGCAGAGCACGGGCTCTAGGTGCACAGGCTTCAGTAGTTGTGGCTCATGGGCTCTAGAGCGCAGGCTCAATAGTTGTGGCACATGGGCTTAGTTGCTCCGCGGCATGTGGGATCTTCCCCGGACCAGGGCTCGAACCTGTGTCCCCTACACTGGCAGGCAGATTCTTAACCACTGCATCACCAGGGAAGCCCCTCCATTTTTAATCTTTTAGTGCTTGTCCTAAGATTTTTCTAAATTGATTATCTTTTTAAATTTTTATTTATTTATTTTGGCTGTGCTGCGCGACTTGCAGGATGTTTTTTCCCCGACCAGGGATGGAACCCAGGCCCTTGGCAGCGAAAGTGCAGAGTCCCAACTACTGGACTGCCAGGGAATTCTAACTTTATATTTTTAAACAATCTAAACTGTCTCCAACTTCTATGCTCCTCCTTATTTAGACTTCTACATTTTAAAAGGTCTTTCAAAATATATATATACAGCTTCTGATAACTGGCATTTCTATAAGCAAGCAAACTGTTAACCATTATTATTATTATAGTTCACAATTCATGATGTATTTTAAAATATATTATCTCCTTTGATTCTAGTAAAAGCTCAGCTATATGTTACTTCATAATGAATTAGGAAGAAAAGAAAGAAGAGGAAACACCTGAAGAGAAAAGAGCTCTTCATTTTTTTTTTTTTGCGGCACGCGGGCCTCTCACTGTTGTGGCCTCTCCCCGTTGCGAGACACAGTGGCCATGGCTCACAGGCCCAGCCGCTCCGCGGCATGTGGGATTTTCCTGGACCGGGGCATGAACCCGTGTCCCCTGCATCAGCAGGCGGACTCTCAACCACTGCGCCACCAGGGAAGCCCTAACAGCTCTTCAATTCTTAATGGTATCTTTAAAAACCCTTAAGTCTGGGGAGCTCAGGTTGAGAACCACGGATCTTAGAAATATATTATTCACCCTTTTCTTTTGGGAAGTGAAAGAGGAGAGAGAATTATCATTTTTGAAAGTTTATTCTGTACCACAAAATTTTCTTAGGCAAGATAAGGCTTATATTTAATGGCTACCTTCTTTACTTTCTAGGTGTTTTATGGGTGTCATGAGAGTTATTTCACAACCTGCTTCTGTTGTTAAATCTACATACATCCTCCTGAATGGAAAACGACTTATTTTTCTTGTTAATGATATTGCTGAAAATAATAAATAACAATTATAACAGCATTTATTATGGAACCACCATGTTAGCTAGGTGCTGAATCTGATGCGGTAAATATATTCTCAAAACCACCCTTCAGTTTCAGAAGGGAAGTCTTTAGTCATTTAGATGGCTAGATGAAACTACATCACCTGTGTAGTTTAAGAATAGAGAAACTTGCTAAATCAACAGAGATTTGGGTAATAATTTGGATATACTTATTATAATTGCCTTCTTTTTTTTAATCAGTAGGATAGCCTGGTTTAGGTCCTAATATAGCACTTTAGGCCTCTCCTGAATATTCCTAAGGTGTTGCTTTAAAAAAATGACACAAGAAGAAATCAGCTAAAATAAAAAGAAACTACCTATGAACCTAACTGGAAAATACTGAATTATTAGTCATTGAGATATTAACTTGTGTATTGTGTTCTTATGTTTTTTCTCTCCTCCCATTTTCCGCAGAGATCCATGAGAGGGAGGTTTATAGCAGAGCTGGAGGTGAAAGCTGCTTGAAGCCAGTGCCTTTTATATTTTGAAAAGGACTATATGCCTTGACAAAATCAAGCATGGTTTCCCTAGATGGGAATGGAGGGCATTTGAAGGCAGCAAGAGAAAAGAGGTCAGGGTTTATGGGTCCTTCCAGTAGCAGAGACATGTTTTTCCATATTAGGCCCCAAGGAAGACTCTGTGGTGGGCTCAGAGAAGCTGGGCACCTAGTCTTACTAAAGATCCCCCTACCCAGAGGGTTGACGGAAGCAGCAAGGACAAGGGATCTGAAGATACCAGGCCAATTCAGTAAAGGAGCACCTCATTCCTAACCAGTGTGGACAGACATCTGATGTCAGTGGGAACCTCTTCAGGCTTTGAGGCGACCATAAAATGTTTGTATAAGTAATAAAGATGGGGGATCCTCAATAATAACTGAAGTGGCTATCCCACCAACATGCTATGGTTGGATCTCAGGGTCATATTTATGTTCATTTAGAGGCAATGTGATTTTTAGAAATGTGATGTTTTAAAATGTGATATTTCTAACATGTTCAAGCATGTGAGCTAACATCCATTTGTTTACTAGGCCTCCAGTTCAATGGATAAATGGCCTTGTTAAGAATCCCGCTAGTTGGCCAAGGCCCTAGGTCCCAAAGAGGACATAATAATTCTAAGAATATACGGCAAAGTGTGAACAATGGTTATTTCAGGTATGTGTGTGCTAGAAATCTCATTTGCTCTACCCCCACCAATCTACTTTTCCTCCCTGCTGTGTCCCCCAAGCTTACCAATAAAGATATATCATAGGTCTTCTTTGCCCTTTGGTTTCCAATATGGCCAAAGGGAAATACCCAGCAGGAGATAAAAAGCAGGGAAGCGTGAGGTCAGGTATACCACCCCAGCCCCTCTTCCTGGATTCTGCCGTCTTTGAGGTTTCTATGAGCTAACTGCACCCTGAAGATTCCAGCTGCTATCAGGTGGCCCTTTCCACATAGCTGTCTACCATTCTAGTAATTCCCCCTCCCCTCCCCCCTCCCACTGCTCCTATTTTCTCCCCTCACCCTGCTCCTTCTCTCACCCCTGCTCCCACTCCTCCCCAGCTCCTACTCCACAGTCTCCCACACTCCCTCCTCCTGCTCCCTCCCTCACCCTGTTCTCTCCTCTCCTACTCTTCCTTGTCTAGATGTAGTAACACCCTGTTACAGGCTGAATTGAGTCACCTCTAAATTCATGTTAAAGTCCTACCCACTTCCCCCCAGTACCTCAGAATGTGACTGTATCTGGAGATAGAGTCTTTATAGAGGTAACTAAGTTAAAATGAGATCATTAGGGTGGGCCCTAATCCAATATGACTGGTCTTATAAGAAGAGATTAGGAGGACACAGATAAGTACAGAGGAAAAGACCATGTGAAGTCACAGGGAGGAGGCAGCCATCTACAAGTCAAGGAGAGAGGCCTCAGAAGAAACCAACCCTGCCAACACCCTGATCTTAAGACTTCTGGCCTCTGAAACTATGAGAAAATAAATTTTTGTTGTTTAAGTCACCCAGTCTGTGGGTGACTCCTCTGCTGACAACTTGGGAAAAAATTCTCTACTAAACTCCTCAAATCATCCATTTTGGGTCTCATTTATTTCCTGCTGGGACCCTGACAGATCCAGTGGCATTTTATGTGATTCTTATGCTCATATTTGTTCTTAGTGTATTTTCCAAAATTTCTGCAGTAACCATGGAATATTTTTTCACTAAAGAAGTAAAAAAACACTGTCATGAAGCAAAACTTGGTTTGACTAGGGAATTTTCATGTAAGATGGATTTATAATCATAGGCGTCCAACACCATCGCTCTTCTCCACAGATACCCTACTCTAGGATTCTCAATCTTTATGTCCAAGGGATTATAAAAGCATAGGGAACATGGCATCAATGCTGGAGCTTGGAAAGCTGCCATCCTTGGCCCCAAATCTACAAGCATTTCTGATACAATACTGAAGGTGGCTGCCCATGCTCCCCCTGGTGGGAAAGAGCAAAGGTCTGCATAAGTATAAGGGGCTGTTATAGTACCCATTAAATATCCTATTATAGCAGCCCAACTCACAGAGGCAAGCAGCATGGGAGCAAAAGTGGCTCTTACAAGCAGCACTAGGAAGCAATCCCACCCTGAGAAGCCACAGAGGGCAGATGAGGGAGACTGGCCGGGTGGGGTACACACCTGGCTGCCCCACCCAATAAAAGGAATTCTTTCACTAGGGGTCAGAACTCTCTCCTTTAATACCACCTAGATCTTTCCTGAGCCTGCTGACTTCTCAGCCTCAGTAACATTAAAGGCACACTGCAAATTTCTTGCTTTGAAATTTAGAAACAAATTTTATTTAAGATCTGAAATACAATTCCTAAAATATCAACTTCTCCAGAAAACCGTGGCTACACAATAATGCATTGCCTCTATCATGTTAGAACGTGCATTAGACTCAAATACAAAAACCATGAAACAAACCACCATCCTTCAACAATTTGAGCAAAGATAGAATGCCTAAGGAACAACATAGATGGACTTGCAGAGGATGGGCTGTTTTACTTCAAGCACCATAAAAAAAAGAGCACAAATGCATGGGTTTTCGGGTATATACATTAAGTTGAACCTTTGGCACTAGGAATCAGGGCATTTTTTTCACGTAGCATTAACACATATTAGAAAACTGTGTAGTGTCAAAGGGATAGAACCACCAGCATTCAAGCAATGTTGTCAACTAGGCAATAAAATGTTCTACTGAATGTTTCTTCTTTGTCTAATTACTGCGTACACTGGTAGCAACTTTGAAATGAGAAAAGGAGCTTGCACTCCTTTTATTTTCTGTTTAGAACAAAACAGAAAACAAACTGAAACATAAGCCCTGTTATACATTAACAATTTTAAAGAACATCAATTATACAAGAAAAAGACTAAGAACAAAAAGAGTGTTTACAGATACCAGACATAACAGTGAGTGGTCAGTAGACCCTCACAGGGCTTTGCGGTGGTACTCAGCAGAAGCCACTTTATAATCACTGGCAGTAAAGAGAGACGCAGCATTCTTTGCCAGATATTTTAGGAAATCATGCAAATAGCCCAACAATAATGCAAGGCTCTTCTCATCAAGGGGCGTGTATGCCAACATCGCTCCAATTCTTACAAATAATCTCAGTAGGTGTGGCGCCCCATAAACCTGGGACATCGGTGCATCAGGGTGAGCCAAGAGGATTTCGGCATACTGGGGCCTCTCAAATTTGTAGAGCAGCTGAGTGCCCAACATCACATTGAAATACTCTTTTATTCCTGCCACAACTTCATTAACTGCATACTCCTTATTATCAACATTTCCCTGCGATTTCTTGCAATTAGCATACTCTTCCAGAATGGCATCTACATTTTTCTTAGCAGGGAGTTGAAACAGCTGCTTCTGCCTGGTAACTAAGTCCCAGTCCTCAACAAGCCATGGTTTTAATTCTTCTGGAATCTTCACTTTAACTTCCATTCTATTCTTAAATGCCTCCTCACTTTCAACAGTGGGGTCTGCCCGGGCCCTTTTCTTCCGAGGTGGCTGAGGTGCTTCGCTGGTGCTGCCACCATCTCCGTTCCCAGGGGTCTTCTGTTTGTTCTTTCTTGTCTTCCTCACGGACCCTGAAGGGGGGTTCTCTGCAGAGCGACCCCCCCATCTGCCTGGTAGTGCTGCTTCCAGGTTCTTCTGCTGGGGACCAGCTGTCTTCTTTCCCGAGGAGGCCCCTCTCATCTTACTTCTCTGCATGTTGCTTCTAGTTGGTTTTTTGAAGTTGTCTTCGTCTGCAGATTGTTGTCCACGAGTTTGAGAACCCTGCTTTCTGGAACTCATTCAACCCTGTTTTTATTCCAACCACTGTAATATATAAAGTATTTTACTTGGTTGTTTTCTATGGTGACCTTTAACACACCGTACTTCCTAAAAACCTATCAAAGCACAACACACGCTACTCTCTTGGAATTTGGATTTCAAATCCTATTTCAGGGCCAACGAATTAACTGTAAGTGACTTACTACCTCTTCTCTCTCTTTGATCCTCACTACCACCCACCCACTACTCTCAGCCCACCCAATCACTCATCAGACCTGCCCATAAATTAGCTTTTCAATGCCACTCAAAAGACAGGAATATAATTTTAGCAAAAGAATGAATTAAACTACAAAAGGCAGTGGAACTGAAACTCAAGACTTCTGAACAGGAAAATGACAAGATGAAAGAAACAAGAAAGATTAACTTAGGTGGCTGGAGGCAAAATGAGTAACAGCAAAGGTTTTTCTGTAAGTCCAGTAGGCCTGAACTAAGCCGATGACAGAGTCAAGAGAAACTGAATATAGAACTTGGTAAATGAAGGAGAGGGAGGAGTCAAAGGTGCCTCCACAGTTTTAAGCCTGAGTAATTAATGAATTAATAAAAGCACTAATTTTTAATGGTTAGTTTGGAATCAGCAATAAAATAATAGGAAATAGGGTAATTCATCCATTCAGTTAGTCATCATACATTACTGCTTATCTGCTTCTGGACATGTACTATGCTAGGCGCTAGGGATTCGAATATCTAAAGTGACAATTATAAAACAACAAGGTTACTAAAGTGATAGTTATAGGCACAGAATATTTTCGGAGCAAACAAGAAATGCTACCGAACACCACTTTCACCAATAGCTTGTTGGAGGAGATAATAAATTGGTGAGGGATAAAGTCAGTGATGACTGACGGGGTTTTGAGAATGGGTGATTAGGTCATAGTATTATCACCAAATGAGACTGCATCTAGAGGAGGAGGAAATGGATTAGAGAGGAAAGAAGTTCAGTACTAGATGTAGTGGGTGTGAGGTATGGAGTTAAACAAATGACTTTAAAGCTTAGGTGAGAGGTCAAAACCAGAAATGGAGATTTGAGAGTAATCATCATACAGCTGGGAGTAGAAGAAAAACTGAACCAAGTACAGAATTCTGGAAAAACCTAAGAAACAATGGTATTTAAGGGGTGAGGAGAGAGAGAGAGAGAGAACAAATAAAACAAGAAGGTCAGAGCAGCCATATGAGAATTAGAAGAATGTTATTTTGGAAGCCAAAGTAGTTGAGAGTTTCAAGAAGGAAAAGAGATAATCTACGCTGTAAAATGCAGCAGAGAGGGTTAGTGAGATAAAGATGAAAAAAGTGTTCTGTGATTCTTATGGTATGACAGATTAAACAAGTCCTTTGACTTACGTAATTCTCTTCCTTCTTTCCCTTCCAAAAACTCCTAGTGTTTTCCCAGATGGAATCTTACAGATCTTCTGGGATGTCTGGAGAGATGAGGTGGGAGACACAACCTAGAAAGGAAAGCAGACATCAGCAATGAAGATAAACTTTTCTGAAACACTGGGGAAAAAAATCTAATTTAAAAACATGTGGTTTACAATTGTGATATCAAAGAAAACACATGAGTTCTGCTGTTAGACATACTTCTACTTCAGTAAGGCTCTGCCATTTATGGGTTGTGAGGCTCTGGGAAAGATATGTAAGCTCTCTTAGCCTGTTTTTTCATCTATGGAATGTAGCAAATTACCCCTAGCCTTCACAGGTTCTTGTTAAGAATTTCATAAATATGATGTGGCTGAAAAGCTAGCACGGTACCGTGCAGGAGTACCTGCATATGTGAACATGGATACAAGGATGTTCACTGCAGTGGTGTTTGTAATACTAAAGAACTGGAAACAAATATTCTTCAACAGGGAAATGGTAATAGAAATTATTATGTATGCACACCATGGAAGAACATTCAAATGAATTAAGCAGAGATCCATGTACTGACATGGAAAGATGTTCAATTATACACTATTAGGTAAATAGGCAAGTTGCATAATAATGTGTACAAGAGGATCCCAGAGATAGCACAAGTGGAGAAATAACAATATTTTAGACAGTTTTTATGAACAGTGAGGTCCAATTTCTATGTTTTAAACTGACATGTATAAAAATACATAGGAAAGTTGGGAATTCCCTGGTGCTCCAGTGGTTAAGACTCCGCGCTTGCAATGCAGGGGGCCCGGGTTCGATCCCTGGTCAGTGAACTAGATCCCACATACCACAACTAAGAGCCTGCAGGCCGCAACTAAAAAGATCCCGCACGCTGCAACTAAGACCCAGTGCAGCCAAATAAACAAATAAATATTAAAAAAATACACAGGAAAGTAACTAGATGAATAAACACACCATTAAAGCCAGGGTAACCTCGGGGAAAGAACGAGATATGATGGTGGGCAAGCCTTAAACCAGGTTTCTCTGGTAACAATTTTAACCCACAGAAAAAAAGCCCTTTTGCCAATTGCTAGCCCCTAAGATTATGTGGGCTGGTGTCAGGGAATCCCTGAAGAGGAAATGAGGTGAGAAATGCCAGAAAACTAGAGCTGTGAATCAGGGAAGCCAGTTATTGGCAGAGAGGCCTGGGTTCTATCACTAAGCAAATGATATCCTCTGACAGAACACAAAGCTCTCAGCAGAAATCAGAGCAAAGGTGCTCCTCAGAGAGCATCAAGATCTGTGAATACAGACACTGACCCTCTGGGAATCAGAAACTTTCTGGCTGAGAGGGATATATAGACACATCCTGTGAAGGATCAGAGAGTGGCTGGTGTTTCATGGCATTATATTGTAAGCTACCAAGCTTACAAAGTGTTTCTAAAAAAAATTTGTGACTGGGACAGATGGGACGCAGTATGTGAGGATATCAGAGAATTTAGTTAAGTTATATAGGTGAAATCCAGAAAACCTACCTGGGGGCTAATAATGGGCAGACCTTCCACAAAACAAGGGTATAGTTAAAATAGCAACTAAAGAAAGCAGGATGACCCAGTGCCAGCCAGACTGTAAAACACACAGAAGTAGAGCCAGGCTGCATAGGAACTCTTTTGGAAGTCACACTGGTCATCAGCAATTCCTTAGTGAGGAACTTGAGAATGATCCCTGAACCTACTGTATATCCTTGGCATTGATTACATATATTTATGCACAAGAAAATTACAACAAGGAATTCTACCTGGCTCTCATTAAGTGGGTGAGTTTCATCTTTCTCTACAAATTCTATTTTTCATATAAAGTCCCAAGTTGAACGAAATACCTGACATGGTACAGAAAAATACCCACACGAGTCAAGATTTTTGCCCAGACTTAATAAAGCCAGGAAAGCAGCCTTTCTGAGAATTGTCTCAGTACCTTTATTTTCATCTGAGTATCCTACAGATCAAGCAACCATTACTACCTGGAGTAGGAAGCCAAATATCAAACGGAGGGAAGACCCATCCTTTTGATGTCTGGCTCCTACTTGTAATACAAATTTATGGAGTTTCATTAGGCCACTGTACTTTGTACCTCCCTTCCTAGCTTACATTATTCCATGGCTTGGTGGCAGACGTGCTGTGCATATTCATTAAAAACGTTAGCACTATATATTGCTTTGAGCTGTTTTAAACTTCAAATCTGCCAGTTTTTGACTTTATTAACATCGTTTACTGGCTTTGTATACCCACTCTTAACTCCAGTCATGCTTCCTCCCTTCATCTCCCTCATCTAAATATCACGAAAGTCCCATTTCCTCTTTAAATTTCCTAACTACTCTAGCCCACCTTTCACTCCCATCGCCAGTATCATATGAAGCCGTTAGTACTCCACAGCTTAGTATTTAAATGTTTCATGTGTTAGTTTTGCTTATGGAACTACATCATTAACCTCCATTTGCCATAGGTCTTGTGTAATATGTATCTTGTGCTTTTTGCAGTAGCACTTAGGTCCCTGGTGGGTATGGTATATATTAGTGAATCAGTGAGGAGGTGATTCAACACATGGGGAAAATGGAAGCACAAATTAGGGACGACAGTCATCAAATATTTTTCCACTTGTTCCCTACAGGTCAGCTCTAGGGTATGCCAGATATTGAGAAAACACATCCGTATGTTTGCCTTAGTTTTCTATCTTCAATTTCTGTGTAAATACTCCGAGGTAACCTCATCCTGGTATTAAATCAGATTTTCACTTAAAAAAACTTGCTATTAAAACGGATCATTTCCCCATGTTAGTAAGGTTATAATATACATACATCTTGAGAGCTGTAGGAGATCCACCAAATGGGCATACTTTAATTTACTTAACCACCCCCTTTCTGGAAAGTGACCCTCCCCCTCAATCTATCCTGTAAGTAAAATATCTTTTGCCCTCATTATTCCTTTAAGATTCCCAGATGCAGATTTAGTAGGTTAAGAGGTAATATGTTGCCAAATTACTTTCCCCACAAGTTGTACCAATTTTCAACCTCACAACTCTGGTCGGCACCGGCTATCCAGCACTGTAAATCTGACAAGGAAAATGGGTGTTTATCTACTCGGCTTGTATTTCTTATTAGTGGTTTTGACATTTAAAAAATGTGTTCCCTGGCCAGTTATATTTTGTCCTCTACCCATTCATTTTGAGTTGGTTCTTAATGAGTTTAACATTTACAGTTGTTTATCAATTGTCATATTGGGCAAATATTTCCCCTAGTTTAGTGTCTGATAAGATTAAGATTTGTATGATGAAATATGTGGTTTTTCCTTCCATTAAGCTTAAAGATTAAGATGACATTTTAATGGATTTGTTTATATTTTAATTCCTTAATCCACCCAGAAATTATTTAAATTGTGAACTGAAAATCTATATTCCTCCCGCCCGAGTAATTAATTTTGTGGTAGTATTTGAGTAATAGTTCCTTTACGTAATTATAAATACCAGAATATATAAATATGTGGGCATTCTCCCCTTACCACCTCCCCTCCCCACCTCAATCCCAGAATGAGTGTGTATGCTTTCAAATCTTTTTATGTACACATTCACACAAAAACCTACCTTTAAAACTAAATGTGTCTGTTCATATTGTGAATATGTATCATGCATTTACTTGATTTGTCTTGACAAATGTGAGATACATATTGCTCCCCATCTTTTCTCACTTTATCACGGCCATCTATATCCACACATACCTAGCTCATTCTTTTTAATATCTGCATCATTCTATAATCTCCACATAATGTAATTTAACCAGCCCCATATAAATGAACATTTAGGTTTCCAATACTTCATTACTATAGAAATGGTGTAACAGACATCAGTGTACAGACATATCAGCATGTTAGGTAATTATTCAGGACATTCTCAGCAGTGGAACTGCGCAAAGGATCTGCTTATTTACAACTTTGATGACATGGAGGCAAATTAATTTGTAAAGAGCTGTTTTAATTTGTACTCCCAGCAAAGACGTTAAAGTTCATTCACCCACACCTTCAGCAACACTGGATAAACATCTTTTTGGGAAAAAAATTGGGGGGTCCAATCTAGTATGTAGTAAGAGGTTTTTATTTGCATTTGTGTGATACTGAGCATACCTTCAGACATTCATATGTATCTTTTTCTTATGTAAATATTTATCCTCATTTCTACTAGGTTGTTTTGCCTCTTTTATTGACTTCTAATAATTAAATACTAAGGTTTTTTGGTATGTTGGAAATATTTTTTCCAAATTGTCATTTTTCTTCTAAGTGGGTCTCTCTGTGTGTATAAGAAACACAAATGTGTCAACAACCTTTTCCTTTGTGAACTTTGGCATGTCATGCCGGGGGAAAATGCTCCCAAATCAGTATTCTAAATGACTTCCTATATTATTTCTCAGTATTTTTATAGTTTCTTCCAAATATACAGCTAATTTTTCCTAGTATTAATTATTAGAGCCTATCCTTTCCCCACTGATTTGAATTGCTTATTTATAACATTCTAAATTCCTAGAGTTCTACGGGTCTTTTAAGGTACTCTCTTCCCAATGATTTTTGATTATTCAATTTTTAAAGGTATCACTGTTTCTAGGTCATCTGTTCTGTCACAGTGATGTCTGTTCTCACACCAGTATCAACACTGGTTTAATCATCATAGTTTAAAGACATAAATATTGCCCTGGAATAACATTTGTACATGGGTTCCAAGGATGTTTGATGCAGTATAATTTGAAACAGCAAAACACTGGAGTCAACCTAGAGGACTATCAATAGTGATTTGGCAAAACAAAACGTGGTTTATCCATTACATGGACTATAATGCTAGTTAAAGGAATGCCACTGTGAATGGAATCAGAACTCTATGAATGGACGTGAAGACATCCAAGACAATTTGTTGAATAAAAATAAGTTGCAAAACAATACCTATAATGTGACACCATATTTATGTAAAAGAAAACACAAAACAATATTTTATATGTATCCATATACATTTTTTAAACAGGTACATAATTAGAGATCTCGAAGGAAATAGAACTGATAATAGTGGTTAACTCTGGGGAGAGTAAGAGAATTGGAGGTATGAGAAAAGGAGACCTGGGCCTACTCCGTAATATTTTAGCTTTTTACGTTACAAGGAGACTGATTCACATGATCAATTATGTGACTAAAGATTTATATTAAAATACACATATTTAAAATTCATAATGATTTTCTGATGTATTCTTATCCATGGTTCTAACACACAGCTAGACTTTTCAGTTAATTATCATTGTATGTCGTATACTTTGTAGGCATTCCATTTGAACTGGTTTCCTTACCCCCTTCTAGGTTCTGCCCATCCTCAGAGGCCCTGGTCAAGGTCCTTTTCCTCCTTGAGGCTTTCTCCATTTCAGGCTACATTGACCCTTGTCTTCTCTGAGCTGCTACTGGCCTAACAGTACACCTCCCTCCCTTTCACCTTTAATCATTCTCCAAATGGCCTCCCGTAAAGGGGTTCTGTGCCTACCCATCTGTTGCATCTTTCCCACCAGGAAAGTGCCCTTCTCTGCAACCTAGCTTTCAGAAGAACAAAAAGTAAGAAGGAAAATATCGTGACTCCATGGGAAAATAAAGCTGTCAAGAGACTGAAAAACCTTCCTTCATCTCCTCATGCAAGTGATGGGCCATTCAGGAATACAGACTCCAAATGCTGACATTTTTGTGTATGAATGTGTCAGAAGTGAGTTTGAACAATATCTCCAACAGTTTGTTGGAATAAACCTTTAAATGCATATACACCATGTCAGTTACATTTACATCAATTCTGGATCTTGGAACACTTCCTTTAACAGATATTTTTTGAGTCTGAGACAAAAGAGGAATGATATAAAAGTTGTTAGCAGACTGAATATGGTTATGATTTGCTAGTTAAAATTATAGCTCCTGGAAATTCCCTTATAAATAAATACGATCAACATACTCAATATCTTTCTAGATTGTTAGGGTAAGTCAGAAGTTATAATTTCAGAATTCAGTTCTAGTAGTAACTGCTGCTTCTGGAAAATCAGGAGAGAAACCAACAGTATTATTATTTTTTACAACTCTAAAAAGGTATCCACTGCTTTTATTAACATGTGTGTGCACATGTGCACGTGTGTATAAAACAGGATGAAGCAGAAGGACTAAGAGTCATAATTATTAAATCAAACACTTATATGTGCCAAACAATGTCCTGTATTTTACATGTAATTCCCTCAACAATCCGATGAAGTAGGAACTGTTATTATCTTTATTTTACATATGAGGAAATTTAGAGCCAAAGCGAGTAAGTATCTTGCCCAGGATCACACAATAAGTGGCAGAGCCAGGATTTATATTCAGGAAGTCAGTATTTGCTCTTAACCACTAAATTATGCTGCATATGGGATGCCACAAAGTAAAAAAAAAAAAAAAAAAAAGATGTATGGCGCTAACTAGAGGGGATCAATTACAGTATCTTTTATCAAGGAATGTAAAATTATACAGCCCTCTGTTGTTTAGGCACTTTCTATATTGGAAGAACAAATGGACTTAGCTCCATCCTTCCCTTCTTATAAATGTAGAGTGCTTTCCTAGACAGGCGCTTATTAATCCTCAAAATATTCCTGGACAGTTAGGAAGGTTATGTGGAATTATCTTGTTTGCAAATTGAGGCCAGGAGAAGGGAGGCACTTACCCAATACTCTGTAATTAGGGATGTTCTGCAATCAGGATCAGATCTTCTGATCCTCACTATTCAGCAAACTTAGCTTTTCTGATGGTAGCCTAGAAGGTCAAACAAGGGGACAGGAAAGGACATAAAATAAAAAGATATGAGATGAACGTTTTCTTTTCTATCAATGCATTTTATCACACACAAAGGACACCAAAACTGATAAATAATGTACAAGTGTTTTTTTCTTTCTTGTGGTTACATTTTCAAATTTACCTTATTGTACATTTACCCTGATTTTTGATAAAGTAATTTGTTTTTGCTTTTTTAAAGTACTTTTTATTAAGGATAATTTCAAATGGATAAAAATGTAGGGGGAATAATATTATAAACCTATGCGAATGTATAACCCAGCTTCAACAATTACCAACTGAAGGCCATCTTGTTTTATCTATAACCCCACCCACTGCTCCCCCCCACTCCGTTTTTTTCAAGCTCACTGAAGAGCTGACTTTCTGTATTTTATTATGGAAATTTTCAAACATATACCAAGGTAGACAGAATAATATAAGGAATCCCATATGGCTATCACTCAGCTTAAACGATTAACTTAGGGCCAATTTTGTTTCATCTATACCCCTCCCCACTTCCCCCTACCGCTGATCTTATTTTGAAGCAAATCCTAGATATCAACGTATTTTGAAGCCAATCCGAGACATTTTATTATTTAATGCATATTTTCGTATATTATCTCTACAAGCTAAAGACAATTTGAAAACATAACCACAATACCATTACAACGTCTAAAACATCGTCATTAATTCCTTAAAAAACATCAAATATCGAATCCGTCTTCAAAATTTCCCGATGCGTGTTAAACATTTTTTTTTTTATAGTTGGTGTGTCCGAATCAGGATCCAAACAAGGCCTACTCCTCGCATGCGGTTCACCTCCAGCTCGCTCTCATTCTCCATCTCTCCCCACCCCCAAGCCGCTTTTTTTTTAAACTTTTCAATATGGAAAATTCCAATCCCCGCTATTTTGAGGTAATTCCCAAATAAATTATTTCATCGGTAAAGACTGATACGTCTCTCTTATATCTCGAATTTCTACTAGGGAAGGGGGTGATGGGCAGGAAAAGCACTGTAATGAACGACTTTACATAATTTTATGGTTTTTCTCATTCTATTACCCGGGTTTTTCTCTCCACAATAATAGCTAATATCTTCCGGAGCCAGGCTTCGTATTAAGTTATTATACGTACTATATTACCTCGCTTTCGTATATTACACGCACTAATATACAGCACACGCCTCGGAGGCACACGTCTCTGAGGTAGATACTATTATTATCACCACTTTACAAACATGGAAACCGAGACGCAGAAAGAACAGCAGCCAGCCCAAGCTGGGCGTTGGCGAGTAGGAATTTGAATCTAGCTCTGCCAGATTGTAAAGCCATTAGTTAATCTTGTCTATATACGCGACGATAAGAGGAAATCGTCAACCCTTTCTCCCCACCCCCACCCCGAAACCTGAAACGAGAATCCAGCTCTTTCCAGCAGCCGACGTGTGATCACTGCCGACCCTCCAACCGCCATAGTAAAGCCAGGTTTCTCTGGCAACTGATATCCATAGGCAGACACGTCACCCTGGAGGCGGGTTTATGCCCTCCAGCCAGTCACAATCGTCTTGTCTAAGTTTTAGAATGTTCTATAACCAAATGATTGGACGAAGCCCACCACGTCAACAATGACACTTCGCCGCAGTAAAGGCGGGTGCTAGCAGCCTGCTTCTTCACGGGTAAGGCTTGAAGCAAACCAGTCACCTTCCTCCTTTAGTGTGGGCTCTGGCCAATGACGTTCGCTCTCTTAGGTCCTTAGCCCGCCCTCCAAAAGCGCGACAGGAGTTGGGTCATAAGTCTATAGGGCAGGGTGTTCACGTGGCCTACTTTCACGACCCAGAGTTCCCCAGACCAGAGGGGTTTTTTTTGTTTTTTTTTCCTGCAGGGAGGCATTATGGGTTTTTTTTTTTCCACTGGGAAAGGAAGTGTCTACGTGGCCTGCGGAAACAGGATGGGCGGAAATGAGCTAAGGTTCCCGCGAGTGGGGAAGCGCTAGGTCAAATCTGGGGCCACGCCCCCGAACCTGTTGCACAACTTTGGAGGAAAAAAAAATAAGGTAGAGTGGGGGTTTCGATGTGTGTGCGAGTTGGGGTGCGGGGGGGCTCTGCGGGCGCGCAGTGTCGGCGTCTGCGCGCAGGCGAGCCCACGTGGCCTTGGGCTTTCCGTGTGCGTGAACGCCAGGCCTCGTGGCGCTGGAGGTAGCTGGTGTGCGCAGGCGTGCGCCCCTAGCGTTGGGGCCGGTGTGTGTCCCGAAGCGGGTGCATGTGCGTGTGTGCGCGCGTAGGTGCGCGCGCTCAACGGATCGTTTTCTACTTTTGTGTATGTTATTCTCAGGAAAAGGAAAATTAAGTAATTAAGGTAAGGCGACCGTAACTGAGATAAAGGGTCTTAGCTAGAAATATTTCGGTGTCCCCTATCGATTTAATTTTAGACCCTAAAAATACACTTTCTTCCCACGTCTTTCTCCACGTGAAAATCCTGTTCTAAACCGTAGCCCTCCAGCGGTGAAGAGCCAAACCCTCCCATTCTCATATTAGCAATTCCAAGAAGCAGCTTCTTTGCTGTTCCCTAATAGCCTTCCCCTCCAACCCCCGCTCCCTCCGCCCTCCCCTCTTCAAGTTGCTTCCATTTCTCCTGGCACAATTTTCTGCTGAGAATATCTATATACGACAGACTTCCCCTCCACTAGGGACTCCGAATTTCTGTGGGGGCTGAGGTTCTCTTACCTTTTTGTCCTGATCTCCACGCAGAGTGCTCTTCAGGCAAGTACGCACTCTTAATTTTCCAGAAAGTTCTCTGGGTGAGGTTTATACCTTTTGAGTTTGCCACTAGATGCCGCCAAATTCCAGCAAAGGATTGGCTGTTTGGTCCCTGGAATTATGGGATCCCCCCCTTTTCTGATTTGTTGAACTCTCCAATCTATAGAGATCGTATATATCTTTCATTGCTAGGGAAAAATCAAATTAACTTCTGTTACTAGCCCTACAAGGCAGGGGACTATGGCCCTTGATTCAAATGTTTTACCTCATTTCTTTCCTTCTTTCCTCCTTAAAAATATCCTCCCCCCATCTCTCTCTTCTTTCCTACTTGCCTTTTGCGGGTGGGGGGGGGTGGTCAGAAGTGATAAATGACCCCAGGCACCAATGCTGATGAGATTCTAACCCTTTCTGTGGGGTTAAGATCTTCTCTTCAAATGCTGCCCCCCAACAAAGGGAAAATATAGATGGCTGTTTTGTCAGTAAAGATGTTTCTCTTTATTGGACTTGGACCCTGGTATTGAAAAGTGATCTTTTTACTTTTGAAATTACGATTAGATATGTGTGTTTTCACCCTATTTTCTGTAGCGGTCCTGTTAAACTATTGTTTTTGGAGTCAGAGGCCTAATTTTATTTTTTTGTTTTTGTTTTTGTATTTGTTTTGCGGTACGCGGGCCTGTCACTGTTGTGGCCTCTCCTGTTGCGGAGCACAGGCTCCGGACGCGCAGGCTCAGCGGCTATGGCTCACTGGCCCAGCCACTCCGCGGCACGTGGGATCCTCCCGGACCGGGGCACAAGCCCGTGTGCCCTGCATCGGCAGGCAGACTCTCAACCACTGCGCCACCAGGGAAGCCCAGAGGCCTAATTTTAAACCCCATTCCACACTTACTAGTTCTGAGAACCTGGGATTAATGTTCTGTGATCCTCAGTTTTTTTCATGCTTTCTATATTTTAGATGCTGTGTCATATCATTCACATGGATATTCTTTTATTCTTCACAAAATCCTTATTAGATGCATACTAATAAATGAACATCAAACAACAAAAGTTATACCTCTTTCAGTTATAGATCTTACACATGTGTGCATGCATGCATGTGTGTGCTCATGAACACACACATACAAGCACACACCCGGAAAGGGCAGGATTTAGAGCAGAAGTCCTCAAAGTGTTTCCCAGACACACCAATAGCATCATTATCACCTTTTGGGAAGTTGTCAGAAATTTAGATTCTCACCTCCAACCTAATTAATCAGAAATTCTAGGAGTAGGTAGCGTTTGGCTATCTGTTATATGGTGATCCCAATGCACACTGAAGTTAAAAGCACTGCTTTGGAGGGCAGAAATACAATGCTTATTTTTGTACACTCCACTAGAGGGTACTACAGAATGTAAAGCAAAATAATAAATGCTGTATATGTTTTATTGAGACACCCTGCGTGATATCTGTCCCGTTTCACAGATTAAAAACTATTGTGAAGAGGTGCCTTTTATTTTCTCAGTGCATACAAAAGTTTGGGAACCAGAATTGAACTTTACCTGTCCTTTGAGCCCAAGCCTTTGACAGTACTATGTTGTTCAGCCACAGTAGCTTGTCTTTCTGGGCCTCAAAATGCATCACAGACACCTTGTTCCCTGCCTTGGCTAACGTTGACTAGAGCATCAAGAAGAGGGCAGGGAAGCAAACCAAATAAATGGAAGTATTTTGATGATTTCATACCTTCCCTCATCTCCATTCTATAATAAAATATCACATGAAAGCTCATAAGTGTTTCCTTTCTTGCTTTTATATTTCCCAAGTGCTCTCTACCCTACAGTTATCTTTTTTAGTTTATGTCTAAACCTCTTCTATGTGTGGGGGAGGAAAAAGGATGGTGAGGAAAGACAGTTGTTGAAAGCGACACTCTATACAGCTCTAACCCATTAGTCTCAACAATAAGCCTATAAAGTAGGTGATAATTATCCTTATTTTATAGATGATGAAAGTGAGTTCTAGAGACTATAATTATTTCTCTTTGGTTATGTAACTTGTAAGTAGTAGAGCCTAGGTAATTCTTGGTGTATCTGACAGTACTACCCTGCTAAACTTTCTACTCCTTGTTTTGAATCTGATTTAGTTATCTACTATTTTATGTGACTTTCAGCAAGTTCTTTAATTTTTCTGAGCCTCAGTTTCAACATATAGTAAATGGGAACAAATATTCCTGCTTCATAATCTTAGAGCTGCAGTATCCAATACAGTAACCACTAGACACATAGGTATTTAAATTTGAATTAGTTAAATTTAAGTAAAATTAAAAATTTAGTTCTTCAGTTGCACTAACCGCATTTCAAGGGCTCAGTAGCTACTTATGGCTAGTGTTAGTACCAAATTAGATATCAACAAATATAGAACATTCCCACCATCAGAAAGTTTTATGGGACAGTGCTGATTTAGTGTATATAAGGTATGTAAAAGGGCCTAGCTTAGTGTATATTTCATGGCAGGTGCCCAAGAAAAGTAATTTCTTCTGCTCTTGCCTTTCAACGTCAGAGCTAGGTATATTCTCCTGTTTTATTGATGGGGTCCGGAGAGGGGAGTAACTTACCCAATATACTATATAACAGGGGATATATCTGGCATTGGGACCCACATCTCCTGACTCTCCCTCCAATATTCTGTCTGGTAGACCTGTCCTTATGCTCTACTGAGTGAGGTCCTAAGGCCACGGGTGTGAATAATGTGAATTAAATTTGGAGTCAGGGTAGTAGCAGAAAAAGACGTAGGAACTGAATGCCTCCTATGTGCCAGGCAGCACTATGCTCAGCTCTTCACATCAATTGTCTTAGTGACTCCTCAGTGAAGCCCAGAGAAGTTAAATATTTACTCAAGTTGCCAACTAGTAAACAACAGACCAAAGATTCAGACTTCTCTGTGACTTCAGAGCCCATGTTTTTTCCCATTATGCCATGGAACCCTCTCAAATGTGAATACTCTCCTGCCCCTTCCACTTACTAGTGGGATGAAGCTTCAGCAGATTCCTGACTCTTATTAGATCCTCAGAAAATGTGAGTTACTCTTCTTCCCTTTGATTTTACAGCTGAATCAGTGTCTTCACAATCTGTGTCAACTGGAAGGGAAATATACCTTTGGTCAATGTTTGGTTTCAAGGCCCAAGGCCAAACAGGCTATGGTCGCAGCCTTCACAGAACACCTGATGGCTCTAAGATCTCTAAGTTAATTTTCAAGGCCACCATTTGCTCATATGATGACTTTGTGCTAATTAGAAACATGTGCCACCTGGGGGCAGACAAATTGCAGAGAAGTGTCCACTCTAGTGGAACAATGAGAAAAATATTTTCTTTCTCAGGGATATTGGAGCTCCACCAGGGCAGTTGAAGAATGAATTTCAGCCTCCACTTGTTCCCTCTCAGTTGGGTACCCTTGTGCAGGGTACAACCTGCCCTGCCCAACAGTATCTGCTGGCCTTGCTTGTCTTACCTCGTGGTTAGGTCTGGAAGGTAGTGGTCAGTGTCTTCTGGAGGGTGGAGAGGGACACCAGTGTCTTCCCATGGTTTCTGGGTAGTAGATGAAATTGCTCCATTCTAAGGTTAATTTGATATTTTTTCATTTGGTTCTGACTAGTTTATTGGATGATTTTTAAAAGAATGCTTGGTTACTTTAAAAGTTTTTTAAAAACCTAATATTTCAAGGCTAAGCAAAATGGTATTTCTTTAATAATGATGTATTTTCTATTTGTACCTGCCTTGTTCTATAGGGATTTCATAAAACCAGTTCAGCAAATTAGTCTGGATCAGTCTAGTTTGCTAGCCCATGACAGACAGGGCCAACGATGGAACTAGTCATGGGAAAGTTTTATCCTTTTAGGGGTATTTGTTCTCTTCTAGCTCCTCTCCTCTTCTGTAATCAACCCCTGCCCTGCTCCAACTGACCCATCCATGTGGCAGAAAGAGGTTACTTCAAATGACTGAGAACCTGAATCTAATCAGTGTAGTCCTTGAGTGGCCTTGGGATGCCAGACTTGCACACAATCCCTTGGTTTCCCCTTCCTGAGTCAGTAGTTTAGCATGCGATTCACCAAAATGTGTAGCTTTGTGAACCACACACCTCACTTGGAATCATCATGTCAACTCATCTGCAGTACACATCAACCAACAGAGATGAGGACTGATTTCCCCCAGTGTATACTGACTCCTACAATCTGAGCATTGCCTCCGAGAGGATGCCTTGAGCCCTTTTTCAGAGATAACTATGTTCGTGCTTATAACTTGCACTCACAGTCCCCATTTTACTGGGAATGATAAAAGCTATGCCTTTTGAAAATTTCAGCTGTCGTATTAAAGAGGACAAACCAGTAGCACTTAAAGTGCTGTGTCTTTAAATTGTAGAAGTTTAATGATGGGCACATGGGGGTTCATTATACTAGTCTTCCTACTTTTTTGTGTTTTTTGAAGGTTTCCATAATAAAACAGTTAAAAAAGACCAAAAAAAAAAAAAAAGGAAAAAGTGCTTCATCAGTCCTGGGAAGGAGAACACACATGGGATTCTCTTCTATTAACGAAGGGCTTGGGTGGTAACATTTAGTAGGAAGGTACCATGTAAAAATATGTGGAGGGGGGTATTTTAGATTGAAAAAGCCTCTGTGCTGGAAATCCTGAGAAGGTCTCCTAGAAGGGGAGACTCCTCCAGTCTGCAGTCCCTCTCTACCGGATCCCTGAAGAAGTGTTGCTATAATGAGCTACTGCAAGTGAGAGAAGTGAATCATCTCCCTCGGGCCTTTGGGAGTGGGGAGAGGGTGAAAACCAGGAAACAGGCCTCAGCTAATTGGTGAAAACTGTTAGCCAGTAGGCAGAGAAACACAGGCAAAGAGAACCTGGGGGCAAGAGAAGGGGCTTCATTCTCACCCCAGGTGAGTGCTGGAGAGGGCAAAGGTGCTAGGGAAGGAGGAGACCAGGGAGCAGAATATGTGGCAAAGAGGCCCTCACTTGGGACCTCAAAGGCTAGGCTTTGAAGGCTACAGGCCCCCATCTGATTTGCAGGTTTTAAAACAAGTGGGAAAGCTGTCTGAAGGCAAAGATTATATACGCACGCGAGTGTCCAAGGGCCTGGAACCTTGTCTGCTCAGCTTAGGAAGACAGGCTCAATAAAAGTACACTTTGAAAACTGGGTGGTTTGGTTCTTTGTTGTTGTTGTTGTGTTTTTATTTCGACTGAGCAAACGAGGGTCTTGGTACACTGGTGGGAGTCAGAAGATGTGGTTGGAGAGATGGGGCACTGTTTGGAGTGTGGGGACCTAGGAGGACAAGTTCTTTCAAAGCCCTAAAGTTGAGGTAGCATGATTAGAGGCTGGGGCCAGAGAAGAGAGCAAGGGCAGTGCCTAAAAGGTACAAAGCCAAGATTCACCCAGCAGCTCCCAGGCCAGAGTTGTGGGTGGGATGTCAGTGAGACCCAGGCGGGTGCAGCCAGTTTTCAATAGAGCTGGTCTGTGAAACTTGGCTGAGAGGACAGAAGAAGATTGATGTTTGCTCCAGCGTGGGGCTGTCAGCTGTGCTCACCGCCTCACCATAGTCCCAGCTGTAAACAAAAGTCCTGGCCCTTCATGGCACTGCAGAGCAGTCCAGGCTGGTGTAAGTCTCTGAGGACAGCTAGACCATTTTCTCATCCTGGCTGACAACCAGAAGACAGAAGAAACAATAGAAGATGGTGGTGGGAGAGGGGGTGGGATTGGAAGGGGGGTGAGAAGCAGTGACCAGTGGGAAGGAGCTGTTGATTTCAAATCTTAGGTCTTTGGATGCAAGTAGCAGAAATCTTGTAGGGAAAGAAAACCTTTTCCTTGTCAGCTTCACAGATAATAGTGAATTACTAAAGGAGGCCTGCAGGGGCTCTAGTGCCTCATTCATTCATTCATTCATTCAGTAAGTACCTTATGTGCCCATCACTGACCTAGGTACCCTGGGTGATGCCAAAGTAATCGAAGACAGTTCATAAGTTTAAGGAGCTTACAGAGTTTGTGGTTATGTGTAAAGTTAAATAACAACACTAAATAGTGTATCTTTAAACGCTAAGTGACAAACATGGAATAGGAGTTTAGAAGCAAGAGAAGCCATATTTGGATGTGATCAGAAAAGGTGGGATTTGAGAGGGCCTAGAAAGATAGACATGATTTGACTAGAAAGAAAAGGCACTTGGCATTCCAGGTTGAGACCAAAGCATTAGCAAAAAGGAGGACTGCTTTGGCTAAAGCAGAAGATTATTGTGATGGAGATTCTCTTCAACTCCTCACCCCCTCCAGCTCCTCACCATGCCTAACCCAGCCTTCAAGTCTCACCTGAAATGTCACTTCTTCACAGAGGCCTTCTTTGACCTCCAGGACCAGGTGAAGTGCCCTTGCTTTATGTTCCCCTTGGACCCACTACATTCCCCTTTTTCCATCGCCATCTTCATGTAATGTCCTACTCTTGTCTCCCTACAATTTGTTTCCCACACTGTGACTCAGAATGTTCTTGGCAAAATGCAAATCTGTTTCATTTTTTACCTTTTAAAAACTCCCTTTGTTCTCTTTTCCCTCCTTTTATGTCCTTCCTGCTTCCCTCCCTCTCACTTTCCCCTCAGGTCATATCTTAAATGTCTCTGTCTCAGGGAAGCATTCCATGACACCTCTTCCCCCAGCTTCTACCATAATCAGGTCAATTCTCCCTCTTACATATTTTCATAATACTTTTTCCCTTTTACTATTCTCCACTAACTTACAACAGTTTGTCTCCTCCACCAGAATATAAGCCCTCTGAGGGCAGGGGCTATGTTTCTTCTTCACTGTGTTGCCCTCGTAGTTAGTACAGTGCCTGGCATATTGTGGGGTGCTCCACAAAAATTTATGAATGAATCCAAGGGGGATGAGGCAATATTCATAGATAAAAGCCAGCTGAAGAGATTGTTCTCACATCTATGGGCAAAGTTTAAAAAACTTTCTCTGCTTTTGATTATGGGATGAAGAAATCATTAGACAACACTGACTTTTTTTTTTTTTAAGGCTGCACCATGCAGCATGCGGAGTCTTAGTTCCCCAACCAGGGATTGAATCTGTGCCCCCTGCGTTGGGAGCATGGAGTCTTAACACTGGACCACCAGGGAAGTCCAACACTGACTTTTGAAGAAAAGAAAACAAATAAAAAGCCAGTTCAAACTAACAATACCCAGAGAACTCCAACCTCAGCTTACCCTGAACCCTATCCTCCCAATTATCGTGTGGACTCATACTCCCTCCTTACCTGCTCCCCTACACCACTCCCTCCTCCAAAAACACAAGAAAACTTACTCATTGGTCCTTCCAACTGGAGAGATTTAGCAGTAGGGCCAAATGCACTTACTTTCACAGGTGCAGTTGTTCATTGGGCTGGTATTTATTGCCCATCTCGGTTGTCTCAAACACTGTGCTCTTAGCTACAGATGAAGAAGGCCTTATTCCTACCTTAATGGGGTTCACAGTTGAGTGAACCTCTCATACTGATCACTCAGTCGCTACCTTCAAATTGCTGACTGAAGAACTTTGCCTTACCTGGGTTCAATTTGGGAGATTTTTTAGGGCACTAAGAGCCTGCAAAGGAGCTGAATCTCAGGCGTTGGTCCTCTGGGAAACTGGGGACTCAGTGAGACACAAAGAATGGATGCCAATCCACACTAGGTTTTCACCCTTCCAGGAGGAGGCTAAGTAGCAGGGTGAAGACTGTCTGGAAGGGCAGTCAGGCAGTAGCCATTCTTTAACCTTATGAGGTTGTACCTAGTAAGGCAAACGGACCTCCAGTGTATACCCCTTGAGTGAAACAGAGTGAAGGAGCTCAAGGAATCACAGGAAAAGCAATTAGATTTCCCAATAAAAATTGAGGACCTGGCCTTCCCCCTGAAGTGAGCTGAAACAAAAATGTGGCTCCAAGAAACCTTCCAAAGATCATCATAAAGCACCCACCTTCACCCTTGGGTAGAGGTTAGTGCCAGGGAATGGTTCCTTTTCATCTTAGATTTGGTTCCCAGGTGGTTAGGAACATAACAAATGGGGATGTCAGAGAGGCAGTGCACTCCTGCCCCTGACCCCACCCCAAGGGAGAGTAAAGGGAAGCAATGGATACTGTTTTGCAGATACAGTCCTAACTGGTTATCTCTTGGTTGAGAGATAACATCAAACATAGTGCCAGTGAAGTTTTGAAGATATATTCATTAGTTTTTACCCTTTCTCTCTCCCTTGAATCCTTTACCCTGAAAATGAATCCACAAGGATATCAGAGAGAGAGGAATATATAAGTAGCAGATAGACATGAATGAGATTAATTTCCATGACTCATTACTCTACTCTGTTAGGTGGCCTTATATGAATAGGGTTCATACACCTGAAATTTGAAATTCTAAGAGATGGGACAGGAAAGGTTAACTCCAAAATCAATGGAGTATTTTTCAAAGAAGGATAATGATGTATTAGTGAAAAGTCACATTATTTCCTTCCTTAAAGGACAGCTTGAAGCTTAGGCTAATCAAATGGGCGATAATAGGTATGTTTCCATTAGGGAGAGGGTAAAAGAAGTGTAAGACTAAGGGCTTCACAAATAAATTCACAAAAGAACCTTGGACAAGGATACCCTGAGTTTGTAGAATTTGGAGCTTGGCATCACCATTTTACACCTGTACCATCCTAAGTGTTGGCAAGATTTGTGCTATCCTCTTTCTATGGGGACTTCGGATATCTAATGTGGGTATCAGCAAATAGACTAACATGGCAGAGGTTGGGGACTGAATGGTATCACAGGGACACTTTCCTCAGCTACAGATTCCATTTGGCCTTGAATCTGCTGTAGTCAACTTGTCAGAGCAGTCTCAGAAATGAGTCTCTGAAACTAATAAATTATGACACACTTTGGTCCCTCACTTTCTATTCCATCCTTACCCTTAACAGTTTCAACTAATTTGAAACAAAAAAAAAGGGAGTTACACTTAGGGCCTGGAATTTATCCTATCAGGCCCTCAGTGTCCCCATGTTGTCTGATGAGCAGACAAGACAAAATGATCTGGGAAGGCCCTTCCAGCTCTATTGTGCCAGCATCTAGAATTCTAAGACATTGTGATCCATTGACCCAGTTGCCTTATGGGAAATCCCATGAGAGATTAGTTTTCTAAAAGAGCCAATTGTTTGTTTCTCTGTGTGGGAATAGTGGTAAATGCAGTCAAGATAGCAAATGTGCTGCTGTGACCAAAGTTCCCAAGCATTCTTGCCCTCCTGATAGTCAAGGCTGTCTTTATAACAGTGATTCTCACTGCCTGAAGTAGTTAATGATTAGTGTTAAATGATTAGTGTTAAATTGAGGACTGATAAGACGGATCAGTCAACAAGGCATTGTTAGTAAGTGTAAGGGGAGAGAGGCTGATAAGAATTCAGGACTTCTGTAAGTTGATAATTTGAGGAGGAGCTTAGAGTCAGAAAGATGCCCAAATGTTAGATTCCTTTGTCATGACTGCCCTTCATTTTGGCTTATTTTTAAAACACAAGGTCTTTCTATACTAGTATCCAAATAATACAGTTGTAACACCCATTGACTGTTAAATGGATTACCTCTGAAATTTGTATTTAGATAATGCAGTTTTTTTCCCCCAAAATTATAAAAGCAGCAGTAAACTCTCTCTTTCCTGCCCCACTCCCACCCCAAATGAAGTATTATGGTGAAGTAGGTATATCAGCTGAAAGTAGAGTTACTCTGACTGAATGTGCAAATAGTGTGTATGTGAGGGGAGGAGAGGAGGTGGTTACCTGTTCTAGGACTCCTTGAAGCTGACTTTAAAAATTCCTGGCCCAGTAAATAAGACATTAAACTGAGAAATAGGAAAACTGAGAAATAGGGTTTTGGCTTTGTCACTAACTCGTTGAGAGACTTGGGTAAGTCACTTGGTATCTTTGAGCCTCATTTCCTCATCTCTTGCAAGAATACATAGTTATTTTACCTAAAAGATATGCTCTGAGGATGACATGCCACTTAAGTGCTTTGAAAAGGAAAAAATTATAAGGATGCTTTTTACCTTGATAGTATAGTCCCTCATGACACAACCCTTGCAAAGTAAGTATAGTTGGTGAGAACTAATGCTGAAATCGAGTGGTTGAAAATTTTTAAAATGTTTTTAATTTTAAAACTTTAAGTGCTCACTACTTAAAAAATTAGCTAGCAAAAACTAATTCATTTCATGCTCTGAGCTTGTTATGAGGAATTGAAAGATAAATACATTTTAATTCTTTACTTAAAACTCATATTTGTGTGTGAGGGAAACAGAAAAAAAAAACTCTATATAATCTCTCAAGTACAAATATAGAGCTATGTACAAGGCATTATTGGAGAACCCAAATCTGGATGTTGGGGTTGTCACTAGAGTTTGCGTGAAAATGTGATATCTGGTTAGAGTCTTGATGGATGAGTAGGGGTACCTCAGGTGGAAGAGGTCAGAGGAGGGCTAGGGAACAGCATGTGCAAAGGCACAGAGCATTAGACAGGATGAGTCATTGGGTTCAGGGATCTGTGGGTGGATCAGCTTGGTCAAATGCAGCTTGCATTTAGAGGGGCGAGGGAGTGACAAGAGAAGAGGCTGGAGGCGCTGGCTGGGGCCAGAGCAGAAAATCTCTTGGAGGTCAGTTTAAGGAATGTGGCCTCTTTCCTGAAGATAATAGGGAGCTATTGAAGGATGAAAAGCAAGGAAGAGTTTCCCAAAGATTTCTGTTTTAGAAAGGTCAAATTGGCACTAGTGTGGAGGATAGGAAATCATACTGGAATCAAAAGCTGAGACAAAATGAGATCCGGGAGGATAGAAAAGGAGGGACAGATTTCAGAAATATTTGAAAGGTAGACTCAACAGGACTTGGTGATTGATTTGATCTGAGGGTCGTGGAAGAAGGAGTTGTCAAGGCTGCCTCCCAGGTTTCTGGCTTAGGTGACTGGGTAGGTGGAAGTGCCACTCACGAAGATTTGGAAGAATGGAGGAGGAAGCTTGAAGGAGATTCTGAGCTGCTTGGCTCTTGACATGTTGAGTTTGAGGTCCTTGTGGGCACCCAGGTCGGAATGTTCAACAGAGAATTGGAAAATAAGACTAGAGCTGTGGAGATTCAGAACTGAAGATAGAAATTTGAGAATCATCAGCATACAGGTTATCACAGCCACGGAAATAGTTGAGAACAGCCAAGCAGTAGGCGTGCAAACAGCCAAAGATGAAATACTGGAGTATGAGAACAGCAAGAAGCAATGACCAGCCCTCTCAGAGGGCTGAGAGAGGAAACTGGAGAACTAAAGCCAAGGGAGAAGAAAATTTCAAAGAAGGTGTGACAGCTCTGACAGATGTTACAGGAAGTTATGAAAGATTAGGACAGAAAAATGTTGACCTGACACACAGCAAATAGGAAGGCAGTGGGAGGAACATGAGATGGAATGAGGGGGAAGAAGGCAGAGGATAGACTGCAGTGTGTTAAGGAGTAAATGGTAGCTGTGAGGTGTGTAAATGTCTAATAAGGACATCCCTTTAAGAAATTTGATGATGAATGGAAGGAGGGCAATAAATCAATAGCTAGAGAGAACTTCAGGGTCAAATAGAGGGTAGTTTTTACTTTTATTTTTCATTTTGAATGGGAGAGACTTTCCCTGTCTCCCCTCTCCTCCCCTTTTGTTCCTCCCTCTCCCCCTCTCCTCCTTCTCCTCTTCCTCCTCCTCCTCCTCCTCCTTCTTCTTCTCCTTCTCTCTCTCTGAAAAAGCTGAGGTTCAGAGAGATTCAGCCACTTGCCGTGGTTACATAGTTTATAAGCATGTTATATGCCAGCAGGAAGAACCCAGTTACAGCAAAGAGACTGAAAATATAAAAGAGAGGTGATTTTCACTTGACCTTTTTTGTGAGTGTGGACTCAGCAAGATGAGACACACAAAATGGCAATCTGAAGTTCCAACCAGGTCCATGTGCTAAAAGTCTGACAGACTACGATGATTGGTCTGGTCATATAATAGCTAATCTTCGTTGAGCAGTTACTACATGCCAGACACTGAGTTAAGCACTTTATCTACATTAACACATATAATTCCCACAACAACCCTATGAGGTAGGTACTGTTATCGCCTTCATTGAACAGATGTGAAAATTGAATCAGAGAAACGTTCAATGATTTATTCAAGGCCACATAGTTGTTGTGTGCTGGATCTTTCAGAGCCTTCAAATGAACCCTTAGAGGAGGAAACTGATGCTGAAGGAGATGAAGCCATTTGTCCAAGAACCCATATCTAGTGAGTTGTAATGTAAGCCCAGGCTCTGTCTGGTGCCAAAGCCACTCTCTTAATCACTACACTGTCATGAATGGTAGCTATTAAAATAGACAATACGTGCACATTTTTCTAGATCCAGCTCTGTAAGGCAAAATGTTCCCTGAACTTAAGTAATAGTAAAACTTGCCCTTATTCCAGGGAGCTGAGAGCGAGAGCATGTACTTCCTTGGTAATGTACACGGTATAATGCAGCCAGGGCATTTGTAGAAAGCATCATGGTGAAAGGAGAGGCTGAGAAAAACAGAGCTACTCAGGTGGGGCAGCAATAGCTGAGTTCTCATGTGACTTTTTCAGGTGGCTTTATGACAGCAGTAGTACTTTGTTCTTCCATGAAGAGAATGCTCTGTGAGCAAGATAGCCCTTGGCTCAGATGTCCTTCCTCCTTCTGGCCTAAGATTTGATAACAAGTTCTTCTGATGCCACCAGTCCAAGTTTGTAGACTGTAAATAAGCGCTATCCTAGATGTGAAGTATAATGAAGCAAGGAATGTGAGGTGGGAAAGAACAGCCTAATTGCTATCCCTTCAGGGATGACTGGCTCTCTGGTGGGACAGCATATGGAGCAGGGAGAGGCAGATGGTTGTACTGCCAGAATCCTTGCTCCTGGACTCTCTTGTCACTACCAGAGTTTTCATTTGGTGATTGGTTTTGAAATATAGCTTGATACTGGTCTTCCTATTTAGAATATTATTAATGTTTATTCAGATCGCTATCATTCTTTATTCAGTAATGCAATTTACCAGGTTTTGATGTCTTCTGAACTTTGGTTCTGTTATACCCAAGGACCAGCTTGGTTATGTGTGTGTGCATGCACACGTGTGTGTAAATTTTATTTGATTTTATAAGTTCCCTTCCAAGTCTATTTTTCTGTGGTCAACAGGTTAATGGAAAGCAAATGAATAGAAATGTGATATATAATAGGTCATATGAAAAGTCATGCTTTCATTCTACATATACATACTGAGCATTGCTATGTACCAGGATCTGTGTGGGTTAGAAAGTTGTGTAAGATGCAGTCCCTGCCCTCAAAGAGCTTGTTCTACATTTCTTCCATTGAGCAAGGGATAATACTAGCTGGGTTCCTAACCCCTTGGTGGTTCCCATGTTTGGCTGATTTGTTTTTCACCAGCAAAGCAGCCTAGGAAGATCTTTAATCCCAACATAGTGAATTTGAATTTAAGATTTTGACAGCCCAAAATGACAAGATATTAATAATAATTACAACATTGATAATAGTAAACTGAGAATGGTGAGAGGCAAGTGGGGACACATGTAAAGGTTCCTAGGAGGTGATATGTTCTGGACTAAGTTGGGATATTTGCATGGCTCAGTGAAAAGGAAAAATAATGTTAACAGTCAACATTTCAGCTAGAAGAGTGTCAATTCTTTGGTGACAGGTGGGGAAAGAGGCTTATGGGAGAAAGTAAAAGGAATAAATTTTATTCACTACCTTTCTTCAACATAGAAAATTAAAAAAAAAGTATGACTGTGAAATTTGGGAGAGCAAGTGGCCCTGCTAGTGGATTGAGAGGAAAGAGGAAGACAGACCACTGGCTCTCCAAAGAGCAGAGCAAACTGAAGAGAAGATGAAGGCGCTGATAGCCTCAACAACAACTGAAGAAATAAAGCCCTTTCTCTGGAAAAACATATGTATAAAATATTTAACTGACATTAAATATTAAGAATTAATGAAAACACCAAAACACTTTATTTATGTAGGAAGTTTTTCCCCTTTAGAAAATATACTGTTTTAAAACTTAAAATCATTTCATACGTGATCCAGGGAGAAAGCAGTGTGGATCTCTAGCGGTGAGTACTATCAGAATGAGGTAGATGGAAATGACCTCCAAATGAGTCTCTTATATTGCCTCCTGCCAACTCACTGTAAGAAGGGTCAAAGTTCAAGAATTCCATGATTGGAATGGATTGCTAGGTGTCAGACACTTCTAGTGAGACCCGCACCCCCCACCAAACTTGTGTGGGAAGGGTGAGGAAAATGAAAGCTGTTTGCACCGAATTCTGACACCCTGTGTCTCCCTTCTCCACTTGCTAGCTCCAATGGGGAGGGAGAGTACCTTCCACCTGGCATTGCTTCTGAGTAGCTTTGTGAACTCCTTTGGGCTATTATGTTGGCTGGTACTTTGGCTTCTTTGGCTCCCAGCACCAGCTGATGCCCTGAGCTGAGTCCCAGTTGGGCAGGCTCTATTGCTCAGTGCTATAGCTGTCTCCAGAGCATTGTTCGTGAGACTTCCAACAGGGCAGATTTGTGCAGTTGACCCATCTGGACAAGGTCTATAACAAGTAGAGCTCTGTGCAATAAGCTCATCTCCATAGTCCACCCCCCCCGCTACCCCCGCCTTCGGGCTGCAGCAGCCTGACACCCCAGCCCCACCATAGAGAGTATCAAAGAGATACTCTCTGCTCCTTTCAAAGGGGTATTGCTTGTGGCCTCTCATTGATTGGCACTACCTGGGCAGAAATGGGAAAACAGGGATTCTCTGCCCTCTCAATTTAATCTCCTTTCTTTAGCCAGTCCTTTAGTTTTAAATCTCCTTGGCCACCAGAGTCATAATTAATATTTTCAATAAGGTTAATTTCTGGTCCAGCTACCCTGATCAGCCCAGAATGCTCTCCTCAAAGCCAAGAGACAAGAAGAGTATCTCAGTGAACAGGAAAAAGCAGCCAAGCTCAATAGGAAAAAAAGGGGGAAAGAAGCTGAGCTCTTGGTTTGACTATAGGATTTGCTTTGGTCTTTGGATTTATTGACTTTCCATTTTGAACACCGTTTTGAGAAAGGGAGTAGAGGAGGGAGGGGAAACGAGGAAGATGAGAGAGAGAAAAAGAGAGAGAGAGAGAGAGAGATTAGACTCACATAGTTAATTATTGTAGGTCCAGAGAAAAAGTCAAGATGTTAGAGATCATTTGATCACGTCTGTCTTCCAGTTGTTTAGCTCAGCACTTTAATCTTCCCTTTTTCAGTTCTTCACAGTGGGTCATTTCAAGGGACTCAGAGTACCAAGCCCATGCTTCCCCATGTCCCAGTGGTATGTCAGGCCTGAGATGAGCCCTTCACACCCCCTCTATTCTGACATTTCTGGTAGCTTCAACTGACTGCTTCCCCTCCTCACTGTGGAAGGAGAAAGGAAGCAAGAGAAGGATTAAGAAATAACTCCAACCTTCTAACTTCCACAACTCCATCCTGAGATTGGCCAAGTCAATATTTGTCCAGGATAGGGGTCCTCTATATACCTAGTTCCTCCCTCCTTTAGGAACCTTGAAGCCCACTTTATCCCAGACGAGGTTACATGGCACTATTATATGCTCACTAAAAGGAGCAAGTTGGAAATGAGGGGTCCTGGGAAATAAAGAGACTTTGGAGAAAAAGAAGAAACAAATAAAAGCACAGCTAACAGAAGACTCCCTGAGGACAGTTTCTGTATTGTACTCCTCCTAGGTCCTACTGCTTTGGATTTCACTTTTCTCAAAAGGTTTCTAGCATCGCTGAGTAACTTTCTTGAAGACCAAGCATTTTTCTCTTTTTATACTCCATACCAGTCAAACACACCCTGCTGCCATGTTAATTAGTTAGGGAATAAAACAAATATTTCTGAGACCAGGAAATTCAGGTAGATCTGGAAGGGTGGTCTCTCTGAGAGTCCAAGATTTCTGACCTCATTCTGACAGTATTGAGCTTCCAAGGAAGCTTGAAGACCTCTCTGTTGGGTCATATAGCAATGCCCTACCCCAGTGCAGCCGATGACTGTTCCAACCTTGCTGAGAGGTGGGGAATCTATCCCCTTGCCTTCCTTCCACAGTCAAGGAAACCTGACTGGGTCACACAGGACAGCACTTGTGGATGGGAAAGACTCCCTATTTGAGCCTGTGGTAGAAGGTACAGAGGGCACAGTAAAGGTCAGGCTCTGGGTGGGACGTGGCAGGGCAAAGATTGGTACAGATTAAGATGACAAATGCCAGAATCTGGTAGCAGTGGTCTGAATAGTCTCCACCAGAGAACTGAAAAACAGAGAAGCTCCTGTCAGGGAAGAAGGTCATCCTGGCCCCAAGAACATGTCCAAACCTTACTCTCATGAGAAATGGGATAGTATGGAGAAAATCTGAATTAGGTAGGTAAGCCATCTTTCTAAGTAAAGCCACCATTGGCACCCTGCATTGTAGACCCACATGGCTTTTGGATTGGCTGTTGAAGTTCTGAGTGGGAGATCAGGGAGGAACTGTTCAAGCCTTTGATGGAATCTAATGCAGGGGGAAAGCCCACCCAGGAGGAAGCAGGAAGCCAACAGCTGGACTCTTTAGCTCCTATTCACAGTGCCTGGTGGATATCTTCTGACCGTAGCACTTTATAGACAACCCAGTAGAAGATGTTGAAGATGAGGAAAGTGAAAGGGAAGACAGCCCGGGAGATGGTGTCAATCCTCTTGGCCTGGTCCACGTAGAGTTTCCGCATGTTTTCTCCTTCCCTTAGAAGAGGGGCTGGAGGTTGGGGGCTATAAATGCCAGAACCTTCCATTGGACCTCCATCCCTTGCCTGCAGGCAGTGGCCCAGGCCATAGCCACGGAAATAAAGGCGACTTTCTCGGGTGATATCTTCCTCCTGGAATTACATGGAAGAAAAGGCAGAATTTGAGGTCACAGCTCTAAGGCAGAGGAATAGAGACCAGGCCACACAAATATCTCAGGTGGTGCTATGCAGACAGGGTGGCTGGGTACACAGGCCCACTGCATGTTTTTTTATGACCACAAAACTACTCATGAGATAGATGTATGTTAAGCAGCTATATGTGGTATGGATGGTATATGTTATGATTCCATTTGCAGATAAACCCCGAGCGGCCTTTTTAAAATGCATAACATCATTTAGAGCCATCTAAAACTCAGTGAAGTGCCACCTCACCGCAAGAGGGACATCTCAATGTCAAGTTATCTCTGACGGGTAATAAATAGAATAAACAGAACAATGAAACCTTTAGAAAGCACAGCTGAGATATTTAGACTTGGGAACTTGACTTTAATGACTTCCAAAAGCTGCAAAATTAATTCTGCTTGTACATAGTATCTTAACAAAAATGTTTATCTCGACTTAAAGCTGAAAATTCCAAAAGTTTCAAATAACCTAGTGGGCTATCTGAATTATCGTAAAGGTGATCATGCTCTTGCAGATACGTGTGCTTCTAGGGTAACATTTATTACCCAATACACATTCCATTCATGTACAATATATGCATTCTGATGAACACATTAACACTGAAGAGGTAAATTTTATATAAGCATTAAGCAATGTAGCAGACTACACAAAGTTTGTCTAATAAATGACAGCTGAAAATCTTAAGTAGCTATAACACAGCTGAGAGCCAGAAGGTAAGGCCACAAAGATAGATAGAGATCTAGAGAGAGATGGAGAGGGAGAAGGAGAGGGAAAAGGAGAGAGAGAGAGAGAGAGAGAGAGAACCAAAGACCCTGAGTGATTAACAGAGAGAACTTTACTCATATAAGAGCCTTTCAGGGCCCCACTCAGAGCCTATTTACTCTTGGTTTCTATATAACCCAAACCTGCCCAATTTTGGCTACTTCTAAAGGACATACTGCCATCAGAAGTAGTGGTTCACAGCCTGGAAATTAGACAGAGGACAGGTAAGTATATACCAAAACCTAGAAATACTTCATTCAAAGATGGTTATAATTTTGTAAAGTATTGATGTTTACAGGAGTAAAAGCTTCAGCTATGTAAGAAATAACCTGAAGTGAAATGCCCCCTTGTGGGATGGTGCCAACTATCTTCTCAGTTTGTCCAGGGCTGAGGGCTTCCTGAGACTAGGGCTTTCAGTACTAAAACAGAATAAGGCACATGTATGTTGAATGGATGTGACAGATATACATAAAATGTAGATAAAAGTAGATTTTACACATGCTATGCAGTTAGAAGGACATCATAGGGTGTTTATAATGAGATCTCTGTAGCTATAGTAACCCTCTGAAAACTGGTTTAATCGATGAGATGTTGGTGTGGTGGGCCCCAGTGAGCCTTGATTATGACAGCACTAGAAGGCCTAGCCTATCACTGGGCATCAGAGGCAGACAAGCTTAGGTCAGAGATTTATCAACAGATTCCACCTCTTTCTCTGTTTCCTGTGGGCTCATAGTACAGACGTGGGAAAGGGCATCGGTCTTGCTCACTGCTGTGTCCCCAGTGCCTAGCACAGAGCTGGCATCCAATAGGCACCCAGTAGACATTAGTTGAATGAATGAATGGACTGATGAACCACATGCCTCAGAGTAAAGGACAGGGAACGGCTTTGTTCTCATGAAGCCAGCCTCCTCTCAGGATCTCAGACTGAAGAGTCTACTCAGAAGAGAATCTTAGCTACAGAGTACTTGGCAGGAAAAGCAATTACTCCTTGCCCCACCGCTGCACAAGGGCGTGATGCCCTTCGGCCTTTAGAAAGAGTGGCACCTTTGGCATAGAGAAGGGTCTCTCTAAGTTTGCCCACCAGAGAGCCTTGCTATTCAATCCTCGATTTTTCCAGTCTTTGTGAAGAGAGTTGTACACGTGTAGGCCAGAGGCAATTCACTCCTGTGGTGGTGCTTTGACCCTGAGTTGTTGTGGTGAGGCAGCCTCAGTTCTCTCCTGAAAGTTCTTTACATAACCTGTCACCACAGGCCTTGGCTCACCTCATCTGTATTCTGTAATTCATTTTCACACTGTTTCTACCAGAGAGGTTGTGCTGGACCCATTTTATAGATGAAGAACTAGAGGCAAACAAAATATCTCCCACATAAGTGAACAATGAGGGGGTAAATAAAATGATTTTTCGTTTTGCTTTCCAGTTCAGAGTCCCTCAGACTCCCTGTTCCCTGCTGCTCATCCTGATCCTCTCAGCTCTCCAGCCAGAGGATACAAGCATGGAATATATTTGTTTGCAAAAATCTCTGAAAGAGAAAGTTGAATCCAACTGCTCTTTCTGTTTCTATAGATCTAATTATTTCCCCTTTTCTCCAATCACAGTAAATCTAAAGGGAATTATTGGGAAATATTCCAAGGCTGGAAAAAGCTATTTCACACAGGAGAGAAAATATGGCCAATAGAATGTCATCCTTGGCTCTTTTTAATTTTAACATGTTGCACCACTTGTAGTTGGGGGACCAAACATGAGTGGCCTAAAATTCAAGGGTGGGGATCCTGGATTTGGGTATTACCTATTTAGGCGAAATTCTGAGGTGTGTGTGTGTGTGTGTGTGTGTGTGTGTGTGTGTGTGTGTGTGAGGGACAGTGGAGGCTTAAACTCCACTTTGTGGCTTCCATGGCTGTTGAAATAGAACATTTCTGTGGCAGATATCTATAGGGGAGGAGGGCTGGGGAGCTAGAGAGGAAAGATATTCCAAAACCAAGCTGAGGCGGGAATGCACGGTGTGGAGATGGGAAGGGGGGATAGATATTGAGTGATATATATTGAAGTGAGAGAGGAAATTGGAGAATGGGGGAGGGTCTTGGGGGATGGAAAGAGGCAAGCAGGGTTCTGGGATCAAGCGCCTGAGAGGATTTGGCAATATTTTGAAATTCCTTCCATTTCTCAAGTTATTCTATTGATAATGGTAAGGCTCTTTCTCTTTCCATCTTGAAAGAGAGCCCTTGCCAATCAGCCTGCAAAGGTTGGTGGAGTAGATTCTGTGGCTGCTGTGTCCAGAACCTGGTGCCAGGGCCTGTTGAGATTATAAAAAAGGAGAGACAGACTCTTCCCTGTGGGGTTTCTAGACTAGCTGGGAAGACAAAGTGGAAATGTCTGGGGGAAAAAATTGAGCTATTGGATTGCCCAAAAACCCGAACGAACTTTTTGGCCAAGCCAATATTTTTAGACCATGACATGGAAGGAGATCACCATGCTGTGGAGATGGGTGGTTGAGGAGAGATTTGAGAAGAACAGAATGAAGTCTGGAGCTGGGTGAACAGCTGGCTGGCTTCTAGAATACTCCTAACTTGTTCTTGACTAAGGGATCCCTGAAAATCATATGGATTCTCTCTCTCCCTTAAGAGGGCTCCACTCAAGACTAAAAACTGCTGCTCTAGCTGGAACAGCAGGGCCCAGAGAGAGGTTCTAGAAATGGATTAACCCTGCATCAACTTTTTCAACCTGCTCAGTGACCTCTAGGATTCTGCTACATTTCTTCTGGGATGGCAGTGGCTTTAGGAAACTCAAAAAGGGACAGGACTAATGGCACAGGTTTTGGTTTTCAGGTTTTATTTATATTAATCATAAGCCCAGTCCATTTTGAGGCAGGATCCAGGTGCCTAAGCAGGGCCCAGGCTGATGTTATAACTTCGCAAATATTGAGCACGGGTTATGACAGACTTCATTATGAAATCAGGATCACCCTATACATGACCAGGAGGGGATAGGCTGTGGGCAGTTGGAGGTTGGAGAGGTGCAGGGAAGGGGGCGGGACTAGTGTCAACCTGGAGTAGCTCTACAGTAACTGCAGCAGTCTTCTGTTGCCGGGACACCCACACAGGCAATCTAACTGGCAAAAGGACTCTGGAACTGGTTGGCAGCCTGCTCTTCTTTCCCAAGGTAGGCATTGAGAAGGCATCAAGATAAAAACCCCTATAAAGATAAGATTTTGGTACCTGCGGGCAGGCTTGACACAGCTAAAAAGGAGGTGGGGACAGTTAGCTTAGAAAAGGGTGCATCTACTTTTCTTGCCCTCTGCCAAGTCCATATATTTTTTCTAAGTCTCAGCATTGGATAGGAAGGCTTTTAGGTCTCTTGAAGAATCGGTCCTACTCAAGGAGATGTAGTTATGGATCAATCCACTAGAGGGCGGGTTTCCCAGGACACAACTCAAGGACTGAAGCCAGGCAAGAATTGATAAATTCTGACAAACCACTAGATGAGGCAGGAGCCCTGCCCTCAGCAGAAAGGGAACTTAGCAAGGAACATGAAATCCCGGAGGATAATTTTAGTGCAGACATATGGTAAGGGTACTCCAGGAGCAGCTGAAGTGGGAGGTGGGATGTTAAGAAGAGAGAAGAACCTTAGTGCTACAGTGGCCCCGACAGGCTAGAGCCAGTGGGCTTAGATAGAACATTGTTTCCTCTCCCCCAAGAGGTCATATGTGCCTGCCGCTTGGCTTTGGAGACTCCAGATAAGGCAGAAAACAAGGAGTCAGAGCTCATGACAGGCCAGAGCTCTGTGTGTCTGATGATTAAGTGACCAGTATGTAGCTCAGCAAAGGCTTTTAGCTTTGCTCATAATTGGGCACTGGCTTCTGTGAGAGTGGCCCAGGCACCTCTGTTGTCACGGCAACATACCTAGCACCTATGGTCTGGGTAACGGTGGGGAGGAAGAACTGCCTCTGTTGTCATGATGACAAAATCCCTGCTCTATTTCCCCAGGTGATCACTCTACTGTAGAAGAAATGGGGTTAACAAACAAGAGCGAGGGAGAACAACAGCTCATGCCCAACAACTCTGATGCGCCCAATGAAGATCAAGGTGAAGAAATCCAACAGCCAGAAGAGGCAAGTGGTGGTTTTTCAATTCCAGTTTAGTTATGGGGACCCTTTTATAATGCTCCCCTAGAAAGGCAACAATGCCTGATCTGAATTCTTAACCACCAAACAGTATATGACAACTTGGGGTACCTTCCTCCTGGGTGGGAGGAGAGTCAGGAGCAACCACTAATTATTCTCAAAGCAATCTCATGTTAACTAACTTGACAAGGTTCTAATATTGGCTAACATTTTTTCAGTGCTTACTATGCCCATGCTCTTAATCAGTCTGCTAGACTGCCCTACAGGAATTAAGGTCCCATTGGACAGAAAAAGAAATAGAATCAAAGAGGTTAAAGTACTTAGCTTATTTGTGACCAGCTTGGGACTAGAATCCAGGGACCTGATTGCCTGTCTAGTCCTTGCAGCCTAGGTCAAGTCTTGGTTTGTGGGAGGAGTAGTAGGGAGGAAGGAGTCCAAAGGAGAAAGGAAGTGGGCCCCTCCCTAGTTATACTCACCATGCGTTGGCACCTCTGCCTTCTTCGAAGTCGCATGAATTCCTTATGCTGACGGGAGACAAAATTGACAGCAGCGTACTCCAGCAGGGCAGCGAACACGAAGAGGAGGCACACAGCCATCCAGATATCAATTGCCTTCACGTAGGACACCTGCAACATCCACCAATGGAGCAGTCAACTTTCCAGGAGTCCTTCCATGGCCTGTCCAGTGAGTTGCCAACCCATATCAACTGCCTGCTGTTCTTCAGTTTTATCCTGAATTTATTCTGGTTTTTAAAGAAGCTTCCCATGATATATCCCATTGTCTGAAGGCCCATGTCAAAGAGATCGGGCTACCCATCATCCTTCACCTCTCTGCCCTCTCCACCCTCCTCTTCCATCTGCCTTTCCTCCCTACACTTCTTTTCCTTTCTTTCTTTCTTCTTTCCTTACTTCTGCTTCTGCTTCTTATTATTCTTTTCACTCTTGTCTTCTGATTCTTTTCTTTCAATAAAAAGCAATGAACATGAATGCTGTATTTGTTTGCCTTCTGTTCTCTCCTAGGGTCAACACAGCTGTGGTGGTAATTGGGTGGGGTGCGTTATTCCCATGTGAGACACATGAGGACATTGGAGGCCTTGAGGGGAAAAATCTTAGCCAAGATTACCCAGTGAGAAGATAGCAGTAGGGCTTGGGGATCCTGGGCTTTCAATTCAGTGGTGCTGCCCTTTACCTAGGCTGTAGTATCAATATCAGACTAGGAGGTCCTTCCTTTCCTTCCTCCAACCCTATTCTTCCTTGACCTTGTGATTTTTTTCCTGCTGTTCTTTGTGAAAGACCCTGGTGGGGATTTGAACTGAGTGGTGAGTGAGTGCCTCATGTCTTACAATGAAGAGCAGAACAGGGCAGGGATCCCAATGGAGTGTACAAATCACCCCCGGCGATGGATGCGTCTCTCATTTCAAGGCACTGCTGGCTTCTGCTTATCCATTCCTTAGTGCTCTCCTCTACTACCTGCCTTGGTAGCCTTTAAGTACAGTCAGCCCTCTGTATTCATGGGTTCTGCGTTTGAGGATACGAAGGGCCTAATGTAAGGGACTTGAGCATCTGCTGATTTTGCTATCTGCAGGGGGTCCTGGAAGCAATCCCCCACTGGTACTGAGGGATGACTGTACTTTTCTCTCCCATTTCCCTTGTGAAGAGTGAATGCTCACTTCTCCTGAAGCAGGGTTGTGGCTGGGTGGGACCAGAAGGGAGGCCAGAGCTCAGGTTTATGAAGTCCTTTCACTTCCTCAATCAGATCACCTCCGTACATTGTTTTGAGCGGCTGAGCTCACCTTATGGGGCTCCCCAGCAGGAGTAGGACTAATGACAGGCAACTTTTTTCATCAGCCTCTGCTATGTTGGACAGTGAGGTTGCTGCAGATTCCAGGTAAGGAGCAGGTCTCACTAGAGAAATCTTCCACCTCAGTGGTTCTTAACCAGGGCTGACTCCCCCCAACCCCACCCCACCAGGGGCCTTTCAAAATGTTAGGAGACATTTTTGGGTGCACAATTTTGGGGTGGTGCTGGCAACTGGCATCTAGTGGGTAGAGGCCAGGGAAGTTGCTAAATATCCTACAGTGCATAGGACAGCCCCTCCCAACCCACACATTAAAGAAAAATTATCTCACCCAAAATGATGATAGTGCTAAGATTGAGAAACCCTAGGAAGACACTGGAACTCACCAAAAAAGATACCCCACATCCGAAGACAAAGGAGAAGCCATAATGAGATGGTAGGAGGGGCGCAATCACAGTAAAATCAAATCCCATAACTGGTGGGTGGGTGACTCACAGACTGGAGAACACTTATACCATAGAAGGCCACCCACTGGAGTGAAGGTTCTGAGCCCCACGTCCGGCTTCCCAACCTGGGGGTCCGGCAACGGGAGGAGGAAATCCTAGAGAATCAGACTTTGAAGCCTAGTGGGAATTGATTGCAGCACTTTGACAGGACTGGGGGAAACAGAGACTCCACTCTTGGAGGGCACACACAAAGTAGTGTGCGCATTGGGACCCAGGGGAAGGAGCAGTGACCCCAGAGGAGACTGAACCAAACCTACCTGCTAGTGTTGGAGGGTCTCCTGCAGAGGCGGGGGGTGGCTGTGGCTCACCGTGGGGACAGGACACTGGCAGCAGAGGTTCTGGGAAGTACTGCTTGGTGTGAGCCCTCCCAGAATCTGTCATTAGCCCCACCAAAGAGCCCAGGTAGGCTCCAGTGTTGTGTTGCCTCAGGCAAAACAACCAACAGGGAGGGAACCCAGCTCCATGCATCAACAGTCAAGCGTATTAAAGTTTTGTTTTATTTTTTTTGTGGTACGCGGGCCTCTTATGGCCTCTCCCGTTGCAGAGCACAGGCTCCAGATGCGCAGGCTCAGCAGCCATGGGTCACGGGCCTAGCCGCTCCACAGCATGTGGGATCTTCCCAGACCGGGGCATGAAGCCATGTCCTCTGCAATGGCAGGCGGACTCTCAACCACTGCACCACCAGGGAAGCCCCGTGAATTAAAGTTTTATTGAGCTCTGCCCACCAGAGCAACAGTCAGCTCTACCCACCACCCGTCCCTCCCATCAGGAAACTTACACAAGCCTCTTAGGTAGCCTCATCCACCAGAGGGCAGACAGCAGAAGCAAGAACTACAGTCCTGCAGCCTGTGGAATAAAAACCACATTCACAGAAAGATAGACAAGATGAAAAGGCAGAGGGCTATGTACCAGATGAAGGAACAAGATAAAACCCCAGAAAAACAACTGAATGAAGTGGAGATAGGCAACCTTCCAGAAAAAGAATTCAGAATAATGATAGTGAAGATGATCTAGGACCTCGGAAAAACAATGGAGGCAAAGGGGCTTCCCTGGTGGCACAGTGGTTGAGAGTCCACTTGCCGATGCAGGGGACACGGGTTTGTGCCCCCGTCTGGGAAGATCCCACATGCCGCGGAGCAGCTAGGCCCGTGAGCCATGGCTGCTGAGCCTGCACGTCCGGAGCCTGTGATCCGCAACGGGAGAGGCCACAACAGTGAGAGGCCTGCGTAATGCAAAAAAAAAAAAAAAAAAAAAAAAAAAAAAAAAAAAAAAGAATGGAGGCAAAGATCGAGAAGATGCAAGAAATGTTTAACAAAGACTTAGAAGAATTAAAGAACAAACAAACAGAGATGAACAATACAATAAGTGAAATGAAAACTACACTGGAAGGAATCAACAGCAGAATAACTGAGGCAAAAGAACGGATAAGTGACCTGGAAGACAGAATGGTGGAGCTCACTGCTGCAGAACAGAATAAAGAAAAAAGAATGAAAAGAAATGAAAACAGCATAAGTGACTTCTGGGACAACATTAAACACAACAACATTCGCATTATAGGGGTCCCAGAGGAGAAGAGAGAGAGAAAGGGCCAGAGAAAATATTTGAAGAGATTATAGTTGAAAACTTCCCTAACATGGGAAAGGAAAGAGCCAGGAAGTGCAGCGAGTCCCATACAGGATAAACCCAAGGAAAAACATGCCGAGACACATAGTAATCAAATTGGCAAAAATTAAAGACAAAGAAAAATTATTGAAAGCAGCAAGGGAAAAATGAAAAATAACATACAAGGGAACTCCCATAAGGTTAACAGCTGACTTCTCAGCAGAAACTCTACAAGCCAGAAGGGAGTGGCATGATATACTTAAAGTGATGAAAGGGAAGAACTTACAACCAAGATTATTCTACCCAGCAAGGATCTCATTCAGATTCGATGGAGAAATCAAAAGCTTTACAGACAAGCAAAAGCTAAGAGAATTCAGCACCACCAAACCAGCTCTACAACAAATACTAAAGGAACTTCTTTAAGTGGGAAACACAAGAGAAGAAAAGGATCTACAAAAACAAACCCAAAGCAACTAAGAAAATGGTCATAGGAAAATACATATCGATAATTACCTTAAAAATGAATGGATTAAATGCTCCAACCAAAAGACACAGGTTTGCTGAATGGATACAAAAACAAGACCCATATATATGCTGTCTACAAGAGACCCACTTCAGACTTAGGGACACATACAGACTGAAAGTGAGGGGATGGAAAAAGATATTCCATGCAAATGGAAATCAAAAGAAAGCTGGAGTAGCTATGCTCAGATAAAATAGACTTTAAAATAAAGAATGTTACAAGAGACAAGGACACTACATAATGATCAAGGAATCAATCCAAGAAGATACAACAATTATAAATATATATGCACACAAAATAGGAGCACCTCAATACATAAGGCAACTGCTAACAGCTATAAAAGAGGAAATCGACAGGAACACAATAATAGTTGGGGACTTTAACACCTCACTTACACCAATGGACAGATCATCCAAAATGAAAATAAATAAGGAAACAGAAGCTTTAAGTGACACAATAGACCAGATAGATTTACTTGATATTTATAGGACATTCCATCCAAAAACAGCAGATTACACTTTCTTCTCAAGTGCACACAGAACATTCTCCAGGATAGATCACATCTTGGGTCACAAATCAAGCCTCAGTAAATTTAAGAAAATTGAAATCATATCAAGCATCTTTTCTGACCACAACGCTATGAGATTAGAAATGAATTACAGGGAAAAAAACGTAAAAAACACAAACACATGGACGCTAAACAATACGTTACTAAACAACCAAGAGATCACTGAAGAAATCAAAGAGGAAATCAAAAAATACCTAGAGACAAATGACAATGAAAACACAACGATCCAAAACCTATGGGGATGCAGCAAAAGCAGTTCTAAGAGGGAAGTTTATAGCTATACAAGCCTACTTCAAGAAGCAAGAAAAATCTCAAGTAAACAATCTAAACTTACACCTAAAGTAACTAGAGAAAGAAGAACAAACAAAACCCAAACTTAGCAGAAGGAAAGAAATCATCAAGATCAGAGCAGAAATAAATGAAATAGAAACAAAGAAAACAATAGCAAAGATCAATACAACTAAAAGCTGGTTCTTTGAGAAGATAAACAAAATTGATAAACCATTAGCCAGACTTATCCAGAAAAAGAGGGAGAGGACTCAAATCAATAAAATTAGAAATGAAAAAGGAGAAGTTACAACAGACACCGCAGAAATACAAAGCATCCTAAGAGACTACTACAAGCAACTCTATGCCAATAAAATGGACAACTGGAAGAAATGAACAAATTCTTAGAAAGGTATAACCTTCCAAGACTGAACCAGGAAGAAACAGAAAATATGAACAGACCAATCACAAGTAACGAAATTGAAACTGTGATTAAAACTCTTCCAACAAACAAAAGTCCAGGACCAGATGGCTTCTCACAGGTGAATTCTATGAAACATTTAGAGAAGAGCTAACACCCATCCTTCTCAAACTCTTCCAAAAAATTGCAGAGGAAGGAACACTCCCAAACTCATTCTATGAGGCCGCCATCACCCTGATACCAAAACCGCACAAAGATACTACAAAAAAAGAAAATTACTGACCAATATCACTGATGAATATAGATGCAAAAATCCTCAACAAAATACTAGCAAACAGAATCCAACAACACATTAAAAGGATCATACACCATGATCAAGTGGGATTTATCCCAGGGATGCAAGAATTCTTCAATATACACAAATCAATCAATACGATACACCATATGAACAAATGGAAGGAGAAAAACCATATGATCATCTCAATAGATGCAGAAAAAGATTTGACAAAATTCAACACCTATTTATGATAAAAACTCTCCAGAAAGTGGGCACAGAGGGAACCTACCTCAACATAATAAAGGCCGTACACGACAAATCCACAGCAAACATCATTCTCAATGGTGAAAACCTGAAAGCATTTCCTCTAAGATTAGGAACAAGACAAGGATGTCCACTCTCTCCACTATTATTCAACATAGTTTTGGAAGTCCTAGCCACAGCAATCAGAGAAGAAAATGAAATAAAAGGAATCCAAATTGGAAAAGAAGAAGTAAAGCTGTCACTGTTTGCAGATGACATGATACTATACATAGAGAATCCTAAAAATGCCACCAGAAAACTACTAGGGCTAATCAATGAATTTGGTAAAGTTGCAGGATACAAAATTAATGCCCAGAAATCTTGCATTCCTATACACTAATGATGAAAAATCTGAAAGAGAAATTATGGAAACACTCCCATTTACCATTGAAACAAAAAGATCAAAATACCTAGGAATAAACGTACCTAGGGAGACAAAAGACCTGTATGCAGAAAACTATAAGACACTGATGAAAGAAATTAAAAATGATACCAACAGATGGAGAGATATACCATGTTCTTGGATTGGAAGAATCAATATTGTGAAAATGATTATACTATCCAACGCAATCTACAGATTCAATGCAATCCTTTTCAAATTACCAATGGCATTTTTTACGGAACTAGAACAAATCATCTTAAAATTTGTATGGAGACACAAAAGACCCCGAATAGCCAAAGCAGTCTTGAGGGAAAAAAACGGAGCTGGAGGAATCAGACTCCCTGACTTCAGACTATACTACAAAGTTACAGTAATCAAGAAAATATGGTACTGGCACAAAAGCATAGATCAATGGAACAAGATAGAAAGCCCAGAGATAAACCCACGCACCTATGGTCAACTAATCTATGACAAAGGAGGCAAAGATATACAATGGAGAAAAGACAGTCTCTTCAATAAGTGGTGCTGGGAAAATTGGACAGCTACATGTAAAAGAATGAAATTAGAACACTTCCTAACACCATACACAAAAATAAACTCAAAATGGATTAAAGACCTAAATGTAAGGCCAGACACTATAAAACTCTTAGAGGAAAACATAGGAAGAACACTCTTTGACATAAATCACTGCAAGATCATTTTTGATCCACCTCCTAGAGTAATGGAAATAAAAGCAAAAATAAACAAATGGGACATAATGAAACTTAAAAGCCTTTGCACAGCAAAGGAAACCATAAACAAGACGAAAAGACAACCCTCAGAATGGGAGAACATATTTGCAAAGGAATCAACGGACAAAGGATTAATCTCCAAAATATATAAACAGCTCATGCAACTCAATATTAAGAAAACAAACAACCCAATCCAAAAATGGGCAGAAGACCTAAATAGACATTTCTCCAAAGAAGACATACAGATGGCCAAGAAGCACATGAAAAGCTGTTCAACATCACTAATTATTAGAGAAATGCAAATCAAAACTACAATGAGGTATCACCTCACACCAGTTAGAATGGGCATCATCAGAAAATCTACAAACAACAAATGCTGGAGAAGGTGTGGAGAAAAGGGAACCCTCTTGCCCTGTTGGTGGGAAGGTAAATTGATACAGCCACTATGGAGAACAGTATGGAGGTTCCTTAAAAAACTAAAAATAGAATTTCCATATGATCCAGCAATCCCACTATTGGGCATATACCCAGAGAGCACCATAATTCAAAAAGACACATGCACCCCAATGTTCATTGCAGCACTATTTACAATAGCCAGGTCATGGAAGCAACCTATATGCCCATCAACAGATGAATGGATAAAGAAGTTGTGGTACATATATACAATGGAATATTACTCAGCCATAAAAAGGAACGAAATTGAGTCATTTGTTGAGACTTGGATGGACCTAGAGACTGTCATACAGAGTGAAGTAAGTCAGAAAGAGAAAAACAAATATCGTATATTAATGCATGTATGTGGAACCTAGAAAAATGGTACAGATGAACTGGTTTGCAGGGCAGAAGTTGAGACACAGATGTAGGGAACAAACGTAAAGACACCAAGGGGGGAAAACTGCGGTGGGGTGGGGATGGTGGTGTGCTGAATTGGGCGATTGGATTGACATGTATACACTGATGTGTATAAAATTGATGACTAATAAGAACCTGCCGTATAAACAAACAAACAAACAAAAAACAACTAATACTAAACTTTCTTTGGGTTATTTGTATGGAAATATGTTAATATAAATGTTTCAGACATTATATGAAATTTCTAAAAATTTTATATGTTCTGGTATAATGTTATAAGTCATAATTCTAGTTATTACTTTAAAATGTATATCTCAGAAATAACTAAATTTCCTTGTCAATTTTCTTATTATGAACTTTCATCAAATCTCTAACCGTGGTCATTTTAAAGTCTTTTGTCATTTACAGACAGTTCTGGGTGTACTCTGATGCTTTTGCAAAAATGTTCCTATAAAAGGGTTTCATCTTCAAGGAATTCATGGAAAAGACTCTGACAAGTACAGGTTTCTGGTAACTGACTATACTGCCGAACTGAATGAATAAGCATTTTCAGAACTCTAATGGAAAACTGATGAATTCATAAAAGTGCTAACAAAATATGAAGATGAAAAAAAATTAATTGCATGGGACTGAGTGAACTGATGAGGATGATTATAATTTTTGTGACTTTCTTTTTGAATAAAAAAAAATCCCACAAGGACTCAGAGGCAAAAATATACAAATCAAGTTTCACTGCAAAGTAAAGGAGCTGTTAACAGTGGAGGATTACTGGACTGAATGTCAATATTATGACCTAGTATGAGTGTGTTTCGTGTTTGGTAATTGCAATCATTGTTGCTTTTGTTGTGGTCATCCATTTACAATGCTTGGTGTCACTTTATTTATCTCTTGTAAAAATAAAGTACAGTGAGTGTGTGTAAAAAATAAAAGATTGAGAAACCCTGCTCTTTTTCTTTTAAGGCAGTTCCACTGAGATGGTAGTGATGGGTTGCTAGGCAACCCTGATTAAGCATCCCTTGGTGTTTCCACTTTGCCACCTACTAAGAGGTCATCCTATTTCATTCACCATCTCCCAGTCCCACTGTGCCCACAGGGATGTTAAGTGCTACAAAAATCCTTAATGAGGTAATGACAAGGGAGGTCCACTAAGGACTTTGGACCATCAAAAGAAAAGGACACCTCAAGCAGCAGGAAGAAAGTCTTGTTAACAATACATGTGTCAACAATACACCTTAAATATCTGTGGAATCCATCCACTTGCTACCCTGGCTCATCTGAAGGAGTGCAACAGTTTCCTAAATGGTCTCCCTGCATCTACGCTTGCCACCTGCAATCTGTTCTCCAAACAGCAGCCAGAATTTTGTTTTGAAAATGTAAGTCTGATCATATCACTCCTCTGCTTACAACCCTTCAGTCGTTCTCCATTATCCTTCTGATACAGTCAATGCTCCCCTTAGCATGACATCTAGTCCCTGCCTACTACTTCAGCCTTGTCTCGCCCCTTGCAATCTATGACCCTGCCATGATGATCAATTTCAGTTGTCTCCCAAGGAGATAACCTCTCTCTGTATCTCTCCTTTACCTCGATAACTTTTACTTAACCGTTCACTTCAGATACCGTATCCTCTGAGAAGTCTTCCCTAATCATCCTAGTTTGGGTTGGTTGCCCCTACTGTATGTGCTCAGGTTACCTACACCTTCTTAGCATCCATCAAATATATCTGGCTATTTCCTTCACTAGCCTGTGAGCTCTTCAGTGGCAGGGACTGTTTCCATCGTGTTCACTGTGCCTAGCTGAGTGCCTGGCACATAGTAAGTATCTTTTGAATTAATGAATGGATGGATAGTTCGTATTTGTCTCTGCTGGCTTCTGTTTGCTCTCTTGGCCCTCCTTGTTACTACTTGCCCCAAGCGCTGTGAGCCATTTAGATTACAAGATTTTGAAAGAATTGGGTCCCTCCTGCTCACTGAAACTTTAGGTCTAATCTGTCAGTGTCTGGTAGAAACTTCCATTTAACCCTTCCATTATGCACTGAGCCACCTGCAGTTGTGTAGATCAAGAACCTGGCAAAGGGACAGCCATGGGTGCCTTTGAGAGCCCCAGTCCTCATAAAGGCAAAGAAGGAGTGGCTTCCGGGAGCATGGGGAATGGCCATCCCAGCTGAGTTCCCTTACAAAGCGAGCCTCTGCTGCTCTCATTCTGGACACTAGAGTTGTACTGGGGGTGGAATTGCTGTGGCTTTCAGAAGCCCCTGACCTGGCACTACCTTTTTCCTTCGGGTTCCCATAAAATCTAATGTTGCAGAAACTCAAGAGTGAGCGGAAGTGCCCTGACTTAGTCCCTTGCTCTGTGGGGCTGGCCAATGAAGCTATTTAGTTCGGGGTGCATGCCTACATATTTTGCTTCTTGGCCAACGAGGCCAAGAAACGGTCCCCAACATAGAGAACAGACTTGTGGTTGCCAAAGGGGAGGTGGGGTGGGGAAGGGAAGGACTGGGACTTTGGGATTAGCAGATGTAAACTGGTATATATAGAATGGATAAAAAACAAGGTCCTACTCTATAGCACAGGAAACTATATTCAATATCCTGTAATAAACCATAATGGAAAAGAATGTCAAAAGGAATATATATGTGTAACTGAATCACTTTGCTGTACAGCAGAGACTGACACAACATTGTAAATCAACTATACTTCAATAAAAATATATATACGTAAAAAGAAAAGGTCATCAAAATCTGATAAGGCATCAAATACTGCAACCCGCACCCCAAATCAAACCAAATCAAACAATCCTCCAACAAAGTCCATTTTTTCCATAAGAGAAAACGAAGTGATTCCTGGGAGCAGATGGATTGTGCTTGCTCACAGGAGGGGACTGGAGGAAGAAGTTCTCTCAGCAAGAATAAGGCATAAATTGCAGCATTTCCCTGAGTTAGAGGAGAATCTCCTTCTCGTGTGGCAGTGGCAATAAACAAGGGCAGGGTTCTTAGGTCTAAACTACTTTTCTGCCTCTGGCCTTCATACAAGGCCACTACTGCAGCTCCACCTGGTCCTGTAGCCCTCGCCTAATCCCAGTATGCCTCTCAGAGCCTCTTCAATACCCTTGTCCATTTAGGAAATACGTTTACAGGCCTACCTCAGAGATATTGTGGGTTCGGTTCCAGATCACTGCAATAAAGCAGATATTGCAATAAAGCGAATCACACAAATCTTTTGGTTTCCCAGCGCATATAAAAGTTATGTTTACACTACACTGTAGTCTCTAGTAAGTGTGTAATAGCATTATGTCTAAAAAAACGTTGTGTATACCTTAATTAAAAAATACTTTTTGCTAAAAAAAATGCTAAGCATCATCTGACAATGCAGAGTTGCCACAAACCTTCAAGTCGTTAAAAAACGCAGTATCTGCTATGTGCAATAAAGCGAAGTGCAATAAAAAGTAGTATGCTTGTATAGGAAGTGATCTCTGACAACTTCCCCTAGGACATTAGATCTTTTTTTTTTTTTTTTTTTTTTGCGGTACGCGGGCCTCTCTCTGCTGCGGCCTCTCCTGCCGCGGAGCACAGGCTCCGGACGCGCAGGCCCAGCGGCCATGGCCCACGGGTCCAGCCGCTCCACGGCATGCGGGATCCTCCCGGACCGGGGCACGAACCTGCACCCCCCGCACCGGCAGGCGGACCCCCAACCACTGCCCCACCAGGGAAGCCCAGGACTTTAGATCTTAATCTGAGTTTTGTCACTGTTTATCCCCAGAGGGCTTAGGACCACCTCAAAGGTTTCCTGGTGACTCAAAAATGATTGGAAACACCACCAGCTGCTTTAGGCCTAGGTCTACCACCCAGTTCTTTCCACCTAGACTCCTAATAATTATAACAATAGTTAACATTTATTGAGTGGTTATTATGTGGCAAACACTGTTCTCTGTGTTAATACATTATCTTATTTATTACTTGCAATAACCCTATGGAAGAGGTAATATTTCCATGTTACAGGTGAGGAGACTGAGACATTAAGGTCTTTACCTAAGATCACCATTAGTAAATGACAAGGCGGGGACTTAAATCAAAATCTACCTGACTCTATTCTGTTACTCTTAACCACTATTACCCCCACCCCCACCTCCCCACTATATAGCAAATTTGTAAATTAACTCTGGGTGTCTGGATTACCCCCTGTTTAAGTCCCCAGTAAAAATCTTCTTAAAAATAAACACTGGGGGATGGGCGATCACAGGGCCTGGTTTCCATCAATACAGAGCAAGAGGGAATATATTCACTGGAAGATCTGCAAAAGCTGTGTTGTTTTGGTTTCCCATTATTTCTCCATGGCCTAATACAGTGCCTGGTACATAGTACATGCTCAGTAAATATTTATTGAATGAATGAATGAGTTTGCTCCCTGATTTTCTCAGAGCCTTGCTGACTGTAAGGACATTGAGGTGACGACCTCTAAATTCCGCACATGAAGACATGAGGCAGGGAGAACCTAGGCCAAGTTCCATCAGCACAAATCTCTCTGCATAATCAAAATATCACCAGGCCCTAGGTGATCAGAGTCTACTGACTTTCATTGCTATTTGCTACCTCAAAGTTTTCTGACCCCAAAAGAAGGGACATTGTCTCTAGAGTTTTTTGTAATAGTATCCGATTTCCGACATAGCAAGAAACAGATGTCGGATTGTTTGATTGTTTCTTGTGGAGCATGACCTTGAGAAAGTCATTCTATCTCTCTGGGCTGCAATTCCCTCATCTGTACCATGAGGGAGTGGGACTTTCTACTTGCTAAGGGTCTTTTAATCTTGGACATGCTAGTATTTCCTGATGAAAGTCAAAGTAAGTCAGCACTGTCTCTACTCGTTCCCCAGCCAGACAGGGTCTGCAACCCCAGCCTCCACACTGTTGGCAATGTTATTAGCAGTATGTTCTGGGGGAAGAGAATGCAGGCCACCTGCTCTTGCTCGATGGCTCTTCTCTACCTTAAATCCAAGGAAAATAGTCAGCAGGAGGGAACAGGGGATGAATGGGAAATGGGGAGCTCTATGGCAAGCAAGTTCCCTTGCATGTCTCTTCACCTTAGGCAAAGAGGCCCGGGAGCCAGAGCTCTGAGTTGTCATTGTGAGCACAGTGGTGATGCCTAGGCCCACCCGGGCAGGGGCAGCATCCATGTTGATCCAGAAGGAGACCCAGGACAGGATGACGATGAGTAGGCTGGGGATATACATCTGAATCAGGTAGTAGCCCATCTGTCGTTCCAGGTGAAACTTTACCTCGATGCAGGTGAATTTCCCTGCAAGGAAAGAGGTGAGGTATCAGGCCCCAGGTCCCCAGCCTGCAGCTGAGCCTGAGAGGCAGGACAAGGGCAGCTCTATTTCTGTGGGCCAGCCTCTGGGCACCTAACCTTGGCCAATAAATGAGCCTTTCGAAATGGCCCCAGGGAGCACCAGATGCATGTTTTGAGGAAACATGCAGAGAAACATGCAGAGAAGCCACTGGGGACTTGACCTCTTGCTCCCAGCACTTTAGTTGCCAGCAGAAGGCCTTCCCCGTGACATCACTGCAAGAGGATTAAGGGTGGGAGGGCTCCAGAGCCAGACTGTATGGGTTTGAATCCTGAACCTTCCACTCACTAGCTGTGTGACCTCAGGCAAAACACCTAAGCTTTTAAAGCTTCAGTTTCCTTGCCTGTAAAATAGAGTAACAACAATATCAACTCCATCACTGGGCAGTTGTAGGAATTAAATGAGATAATGTATTTGAGGTGTTGAGCACAGTAGGTAGCTGGTACTATTATCATGATTAACAAAATGAGCTTAGACTCCACTCAAATCTCAGCAGCCTAGCTTGTGCGTGCTGGGACCCTTGAAGCTCTCTGGCAATGATTCACTGAGATAAACACCGCCTGTGTCTTAAGCACGTAAGAGCAGGATAGCAAACATCTGGAAACAATGTCTAACAGAGACCAGCTCTGGACAGCAGGCAGCGGGTTCCCAGAAAGCATCTGGCAGCAGCATTCTATTCCACCCACAAAAAGTGCATTGGCCCCAGGCACATGTGCCAATGCTCGCCTCCTCTGCCAGCCATCTTCATTTTACCCTGCTTTCCATCCCCAAGGCTAAGAAAACACTAGCTCAGAGCTTCTGGCAGCAGACGCTTAGGCTAACCAAAGCAAAAAACAGAGGATGTGTATATTATCATTTTATTCTGGCCTAGGCTTACTCTTAACAGGACTGTCTGATTCCTCAAGGTTAGTGATTTCATCAATGACTGATTATGGCTTTGACATGCTGTGTGATGCTGTGATCTCTTACTCTTCCCTGAGTCCACCCACCCTGGGCTTCTTGCCGTGACATGTTTTGGCTGGGTATCCATATTTTCTTTTCTTTCTTTCCTTCCTTCCTTCCTTTTTTTTTTTTTTTTTTGGTGATAGCAGTTTTGTTTTCAATGACAAAATTAACACTTGTTTAGCACAGAATGAAAGTGAGAAGTAGGGAAAGAATAATAATATTCATAAGCTTACATTTGTCAAGCCCCTACTAAGTGCCCTGACTTTATATAGTTTATCTCATTTAAATCCCATAGCAACTCTTTGGGGCAGGTCAAATTATTATTTCCCATTTTATAGACAGGGATACTGAGGCTCAAAGAGATTAAGTTATGTTGCTCAAGGGCACCCAACTAGTAAATGGTGCAGCCAGAATTCAAACTCAGCTCTATCTGACTCCAGAGTTCTTGCTCTTACCTGTTGTATCATACTGCTTTAGAAATGCCTAGTGCTATTTCCTTCCAGGGTTTTTAAACACATGCTTTTGGTTTGTTTCTTTCATCACAGTAGAATCATTCTGTGTATACAACTTTGAATCTTACCCTTTTCCACTTGAAGTTTCCCATGTTGATATAAGCACCTTGCAAGCATTCTTTTTAAATGTCTGGATAATATCCCACCAAGCAGATGCGCTATGTAATTTACTTAACTTCCACCCTATTGGTGGATATTTAGAGCAGTTCCAAGCTTTTGCTAGTATAAACAGTGATCCAGGAACCCTCTTGGGGTCTAAAGTCAATATGATATTTTGGAATATTTCCTCATAATAAATTCCAGACAGTGGAATTCCTGGATCAACAGGTAGGGAAACAAATTTAGCTTCCAGACTAAAGTTTCTTAGCGTGCCCCCTGGACCATCTGCATCAGAATCCTCAGGATGCTTGTTCAAACACAGATTTCTGGGCATCACTCCAAGCACATGTAATCAGAATCTCTGAGAGGCAGAACCCAGGAATCAATATTTTAACAGGCTCCCCAGGGAAATATGATGCACACCAAAATTTAAAACCCACCAGTCTATATACAAAATGCCAGTTTTTCCCCTAAAAAAGGTTATACCAATTTCCACTCACGCCAGCATTTTCTAAATTCAGTGGCTCATTCATCTCCCCAGCTACCTGCACCTCCACATTCACACACAAATTCATAGGGCTGCACCCAAAGCATATCAGCACACCATTGGAGTGTGATGTCCCCTCTTCAGCTTGTGGCCTCTATCTCAGGGTCATAGCTCTTCACAGCCAAATTGCCAGGGGAAATGAGGAGCTAGCAGCGATTAGGGAAGCTGCAGGGGGCAGACGCTCAGGCTGGAAAACCAGCTCCTCTCCATTTCCTGGCATGCTTTTCACACCTGGGAAACCAAGCCAATTCATGAGAGTTGAGCAGTGGGGACAGTGGTAGGAGGTGTGGACGGTAAGCCAGCTGGTGACCTGAATTCTCTTCTCTCCTGGTTCAGTGAACTCATTGACTACTCCCAGATGTAGATTCCCCACTTTCCACGTGAAGTTGGCCCCAGGACAGGTGGAACACTCCTGCCACTCACTGGCACAGGACCATTTGTTCTGCAGCGTGTGATAGGGACAAGAACAAGGGCTTTGGCATTAGACAGATCTGGATTTGAATTCTAAATCAGCCATTTACTAGCTGTGTGACTTGGCCAACTGATTCAACTTCTTAGAACCTCAGTTTTCTCTTTCTGAGAAATGGGGCTGATCACCCCTACCATAATGAGATAAGTCATATGAAGCACTTAGCGCTACATCTGGTACAGACTGGACCTTCAGTAGAGGCTAGCTGCCTTGCCACTTTCCCTCCCATCTGGAGGCCCTCTTGTGGCCCACAGCCAGTAAATATCTTGGATTTTTACCTGTGTTGTAGCGCTTGGTACAATAGCCTAGATCCTTCTCATCCCGCAAGGTAAACTGGGGCAGAGTCAACCCCTCAGCCACTTGGACAGCAGGAGAATCTTCCAGCCACTCAAACACGAGGTCATTCATGGTGTAGCCAACTGAAAGTGACAGAGATGGCAGAGGACTGCAGAGTGTGGTGGCTGGACAGGGGCAGGGAGAGGGTTAGAACTGGCAGGAAAGAACAAATGAGGAATAAGGCCTGGGTTTTAGGAGTTTCATGCTCATCTTGGAAAGGAAAAGCATTCGGAAGAGGGTCAATTGCCTCATGGGCCCAGCCTAAGTGGGTAAATCAGAAAGATTCCTCTCCTACCTAGTTCTCAAGCTTTAGAAAGGCCCAAAGAGAAATTATTCTGGCAGACCTAGAAAGCACATCAAAAGGCTTGGAAAGATGTCAAGGAAACCAGCTGGGAACCTCCTGCCCCATCTCAAACCCAGGGGAGTAAGCATGTGTACTGACCACGTCTTGAGCTGAGCCAGCCTCAGAGCTGGGGCTTCTGCCACCTCACTCCAGGGAGGAAAGAGCTATTTATACCTTGCCAGTCATGCACGGGACAATGTGCATACCACAGACTTCCAGCCAGAGTCCTGACCTGGGGCAAATTGGGAGCTAACATTGAAAATGCCAAGTTGCTCACAGATAGCTAGTAGTTCGTGAAGGCTCTTGCCACGTAGGTGACTATACTCACAAGTTGGGTAGAAATGGGAGCAGAAACACCAAGCCTCACGGATGTCCAGTGTAGGGCCTTGGCCCAGAGTAGCTTTGTGACTTTGGGCAAGTCACTTCCCCTTCTGTAAAATGCTCCACCTACTTTTCAGAGGGGGTAATGAGGACCTGGATGTGAAGGTGGTTTATGAACTCTAAAAAGCTGACCACATAGGACATATTCTATCCATTACTGTTATTATATGTTGGAAACAGCCTGACAAGACTTCTTCTTTGAGGATCAAATGGATATCTCCTGATCTCACAGTCTCACTTGTCCAGGAGATGGCAAAGGAATGGACATGGGCGATGGTCCAGTCTTGCTATCCTTTAGCTTCTCTGCACTTAGGGCAGCCTCTGCAGGTTGGCACCCCCTGCCCTTGGTAGCCCTTGGCTGACCTTGCTATCCTGGGCACTGTCTTATGCCTAGAACTGTCCTCTCCCACCTCTCTACAAAAGCTATCTGTACATACTACTATATGTAAAATAGATAAACAACAAGGACCTACTGTGTAGCACAGGGAACTATATTCAATGTCTTGTAATAACCTATAATGGAAAAGGATCCGAAAAAGAATATATATATATATATATATATATCCGAATTATTTTGCTGTACACTTGAAATTAACACAACATTGTAACTATACTTCAGTTAAAAAAATTATGTGTTCACAAGGAATCAGGGTTCAAAGACTCCCCCCTTCCCTGCTAACTCTGGATTTTTATAGGCATCTTGAATGTCTTAACTCAGGGGAAGTAAAGGTAGAATTACTTCAGGCACTGTGAGATGGAAATTATATCTGGACAGAGGAGGTACCCCTCAAATGGCCCTCCATATCCAGCATAAGCACATTTGTATGTAAGGCTGGAGCCTTCCCATTCCCCGGCCCTGTGGGACAGCCAGACCTGCCAATAGCGAAGGGATGGAAAAGCACACTGGGCTGAGTGTTAGCAAGCCCTGGCTTCTAGTCTCACCTGTGCCAAGAGCTCACTGTGTGTGCTTGGGGAAGTTCATCCCCACTCTGGGCTGCCCTTATCCTGTCTGGAATATCATAGCATGGGGTTAACTAGCTGGTATCTCAGGCCTCACTCTATGACTTTCTAGGGACACTTACAGCTCTCCAGCTGCATCGTGCAAGTCTGGATATCCATGGGGAAGTTCTTCAGGTCCATTGGGCAGGATAAAATGAGAGTCAGCCTGGCAGGGACAGTAAGAAAGAAGTTAGGCTGGCTTACTGGGCCTCAGCACAGCACAGGGAACCCTCCGCCCACCCCTCAGCCTCTACCCCTTGCCCCGAGTTCTCCTGGCTGTACGCCAGCTGCACCTGATGCTGTAGAGCACATTTCCATTCTTGAAGATGCGCAGCAACTTGTTGTCTGTGGTCACCGCATGAAAATCGGCCCCTTTCTCATTGGCAAAGAACAGATCTGGCTTCCAAATAGAGTCCAGCATGGAGGGATCGAGGTCCAGCGAGTCATCAGGATATTCTCGGTAGGCCAGGCGTGGGTCGTTCCACTGCTGCCGCAAGAAGACGTTCACCCGGTAGTCCTGAACAGAGATGGGCCCATCAGAGGCAGTGCTATTGCAGGGGCCTAGCAAGCCTACCTGGGCAGGAGGGCCATGAGGAGGAAATGCTGGGAGCACGTCTCAGGGGCAGTGGGCATTTTCCACTGTAGAAGGAGCCTGCTTTGGGCTGATATGGCAAAGAAGGGAAGGGAAAAGACATTTATTAAACACTTACTATGTGCCAGGCTCTCTGCTAAGTGCTTTCTTCATATGCATCATCTCATTTAAATCTCATGTCAATCCTGAGATGAGGGTGCTGTTAAGATCCCCATTTTACAGATGAGGAGACTGAGACAAAGAGAGATTTGAGTAACCTGCCTAAGAGATGGTAGAGTCAGGGTTTGAACGCAGGTTTATCTGATTTCCAAGCCTTGATGCTATGCATCAAGCTACCTGCCAAACTGGACCATCTGCTGCTTAGGCTAGTCTGCCTTTAGCCACTAAAACCCTGGGCTGGGGAAAGATAAACTCCCAGTGACCGACTTTGGACATCCCATGGCTTTAGCCATGACCCTGAAACAGGAAGAGGATGGCAGAGGGAGGAAAGTCTTGCTATCTGCTGGGCTTCACCCATTCACACCAGAGTGGAAGCGGGAGCAGGGCAATGCTTTACCATGGTAGTCTCGGTGATGGAGCTGAAACTGTTGATGAAGATGTTGCAGGTCACGTTCACAGGTGGGCCTAAGAGTAGCAAAGCACAGCCATATTGGCAGGGCATTCCAGGAATTTGGGAGAAATTTCCAAGACTCCCTCCCTGAGCTTGAGGTTAGGGTACTACTGGGAGAAGGCAGTGCCTGGCACACAGGCCCATGGGTGATGGGGAGGGGACACTCCTTCTGAGCTGTGAGAGCCAGCCCTGTACCTCCAGCCTCCTGGCCCTGAGGTAGGCAATGGAGGCTAGCTCGGCAGTATGTCCCCAAAAGAAGTGGGGAGGGAAGGGTATTTTGTAGGATGAATGATTCTTACCTTTAAAATTGGGCCTAATCCTGGCATCATATCCAGATGTTCGCCCCATAAGCTTGTCCAGGAAATCAGAGGGGGACATGGGCTGGGACACCTTGGTCCCAGATTTGACTTCTTCTTTTGCCAAGGCCACCCTGCACAGGAGAGATAAAGAATTAATAACTGAGATCTGTTGTATTCTGTCTTTATCACAGACCCTCTCCTTCCTTGTTCCCTCCCCACTTTGGCTGATCTCTCCATCAGGCAGGAGGATTAGGAGATGGGTTTCTAGGTGCCCACTTGCAAAATGAGAAGTACAGAAACCCATAAGCCAACACAGCAGCTCAATAGTTAGTCCTAGAAGATTGCTTTCACATATATTAGATCTTTTTGTCCTCAAAATTCTCAGCGTGATAGGGGTGAAAACTGTTATTTCCATCTTATAGGTGAGAAAACTGAGGCTTCCAAAGGAGTAATCTGTGAGACTGTAAACTGGTGCAGCCACTGTGGAAAACAATATGGAGTTCCCTCAAAATATTAAAAGTTGAACTATCTTATGATCCAGCAATTCTACTTCTGGGTATTTATCCAAAGGAAACGAGATCACTATGTTGAAAAAATATCTGCACCCCCCCATGTTCATAGCAACATTATTTGCAATGGCCAAGACATGGAAATTACCCAAGTGTCCATCAACGGATGAATAGATAAAGAAGATGTGGTGTATATATACAATGGAATACTACTCAGCTATAGAAAAGAATGAAATAATGCCATTTGCAGCAACATGGATGGACTTGGAGGGTATTATGCTAAATGAAATAAGTCAGACAGAGAAAGACAAATACCATATGATCTCATATGTGGAATCTAACAAATGGATAGATAGATAGATAGATAGATAGATAGATCGACCGTCCAAAAGAAAAGTGACTTGCCCAAAGTCTCACAGCTGGTGAGTGACACAGGGCCCAGGATCAGGACTTGAACCCAAGGCTGAGGTCTCATCCAGTATTCTCTTTCTGAGGGTGCCTTGAACATGCTCAAACAAGAGTGACAGAAATAATGTGGCTGTGGCAACGCTTTGTACATCTGGCCTAGCCAAGGATGGGAAGGGCTCAAGGGCAATTTACACCCCTGAGAGATAGTTTTAGTTGCTTGGCCTTCATGCTGATCCCTCAGGGGCTAGGACCCAGCTTCTGGAGAGGGCAGCTTGGCTTCTGGTGTCTGCTCCAGCAAGAAGCTATATTCTGAGCTGAACCTCAGTTCAGGGTTGTGGCAGCTACAGGCAGGTCATCTCACCTTGGCAATAAAAGAGGCAGGAAAGCAGGGCTCTAGAAGCATGGGAAAGCCTCCCAGTAAAGTGGCCATGCTGTGAAGGTCAACTCCCATCTTTTCTTCCTAAGAGCTTCATTTTGAGGAGGGGGCCAGTGTGCTTTGGCCTAGCCTAGAGGCCAGCCCCCTTCTCCCCTGACAAGTTTCCCTCTAAGAGCAGCAAAGTTCCTTCCGTATGCCTGCTTGTCTGCTTAGCAGCCAATAGCTAGACCAGGGACCAGGAGCTCAGCAGGGGCTTGAGGGCAGGGGTGGGGCTCACACTGAGCTCAGGCTGGACTCCTGGCTGGGTCCTGTGCCCTCTGCTCCATCCTGCCATCATCACCAGAGCCAGCTCCCCTGCTGCCACTACTGCTGCTGCACTGCTGGGGCTGGGAGGTGGGGTGACTGCTGTCCTTCTGGGTCTGAGTCTCCTTTGAACCAGCGAGCTCCTCTTTCCCAGTAAATCTATGTACCTGCCAGTGACTGATAGAATAATACAAATAGCTGAGGCACCATGCTAAACACTATCTAGTATAGTTTTCACATCAATCTTCTCAATAATCACTCTTATTATCCTCCAGCTATAGTTGAGGAGTGCAAGATGGAGTGACTTGTTCATGATCATACAGTTCCTAAATGGTAAAGCCGAGATTCCAACCCAGAGCTATTGACTTCAAAACTAAGTCCATCTACCATAATACCATGATGCAAGCAGCCCAGGGCGGGCTGCCAAGCAACCAGAGTGGGAGAAGGTCAGTGACAGCCGCCGCACCCTGACCCTTAGAGTCTTACTTCCTTGAATCCCATGAGCAGGAGGGAGCTCTTACCCTGGGAACAGAGGCCACCTTGGCCCTGAGTGGGGGCGGCCAGAGCAGGTGGCCTAAGCAGGCTCTGAAAACCCAAGGAGGCGGGTGGTGGTGCTGGTGCAAGCAGAAGTGCGTGGCTTCACCATGGGACGTACACACTGGCCAGGTGCTGCTGCTGGCTGCTTGTCACCTGCCTGCCGGGAGGCCACGTGGCACTGCAGGTGGAGCAGCCAGACCCTTGCCACTGTCCTCAACCTCACTCTCATGTCACCTCTCCCACTAGCTCCAGCCTCAGGACTCTGGGACTGGCTGTGGGCTCAGCTGTCTTGGGCCCCAACCGCCGTGGCAGCCCCGCTTTTCCAGGGTTACCTTGTCTGCAGACCTGAAAGCAGAGTCACCGTGTGCGACCTCTCCTTGCTCCCTTTCATTCCTGGAAAGTTCCAAACACTGGCAGGACTAGGGAGGTTCCAGAGCTGGAAATTTTTCTCATGGAAGGCCTTGGGGTGGGGTAAGGGGAGAACGCTGATTCTGCTGCTGGGTACTTAAGTGACCTTGGCCAGGTCACTTGCCCTCTCTAGGCCTCAGTTTCCATAAATACAATGAAGGATTTGGTCTCAAGATTTCCTAAGGGCCTGCCTTGCTCCAATCACTCAAGTGGGAATGCTACCACCAAAGCTTGGGCCTTGAGGCAACTTCCCCTCCAGCAGGGCCAGCAAGCGTCAGCTGGGTGCCCCCCTTCTGCCTGCATCCTCCTATCAACTCCAGCTGAGCTGCCATTGCACTTCGGGCTGCTTTTCACTCTGAAGAGTGAAAAGCAGCCCCCCCCCCCACTGCATCTCTGCCTGATTGCCCCCTAATGTGTCTGCCAGCAGTGAGGCAGGAGGCTCCTCAGAGGCAAGCAGATCTTGGCGTGCTCTTTGAACGAAGAGGAGGAGGACGATATTGCGGTGGCACTCACCTGCCTCCACCTTGGGAGGCATTCTTTTGACCAGTTCAGCCTAAGGCACAGCCATCTTTCCTCCTCAGCTCACCCTATCCACCTAGAATGGCTCCTGGTCTAATGAGAAAGTGAGAATGGGTAGGAGGCCATTTACAAGGAGCCCAAAGCATGTCTTGCCCCCAAGCCCAGGAAATGATGGCCACTTAGTGCCCCTCCAGGGACAGCGAGCAGACAGGCTCCCCCCTGGGCAGGGTAAGGTGACTGCAGAGGGCCAAGGTTTGTTCAGCCAACATCACTGTGATGTGTTTTTGGGAAAATCCTTACTCCTTGAAATCTCTTGGGTGAACAGCTGGCAGATGTTGGTGTCATTTTTAAGGATCTGAGGAACGTGTGGCCAAGCTGGTAGGGAGATAGGGTTGCATGACAGGACAGATGGCTTCTGTTCTGGGGCTCACTCCCTAGCCCCTACCCTGGCCCAGGAAAGTCTCACCCATGCAGAAGCCTTCCCACCTGCTCTGGAGCTTTGACATCCTTTATGAAAGTCTCCTGGGATCTGACTGGGGGAGGGTGTGTCCTCCCCTGGAGCCTTCCAGACTGTGGGCTTTTTGTAAACTTCAAGGAAACTGTGCCAGAGCCCCTGCTACCCCGGCCAGTATTTGCATGCATCTCCTTCTTACCCCCACTCAGCTCACCTGAGGAGGACCTGCCCCGGCAGGGTCCAGAGGAGAAGGAAGGAGAGGGTTGCTGGAACAAGAGTTGTCATTCTGCGGGGACCCTGGAGTCCTTTCTCAGCCTGGCTGCCAAGGTGAGAGGGAGTATCCGGGCGGGAACGCCGAAAGTAGAGAGCCTTCTTCCTACTTGGGCCACTTGCATGGAACCCAAGGAGGGCCGGGCTAGGAGTTGCACTCTCTCTCCTCTTCTCTCTTCTCTGCCCTGTCCTTACCAGTCAGGGGCCAGAACTATTCCCCTGGAAGTGATTCTGACACAGATAACCTGTTCCTGCTCTGGCTCGCCTGGGGCTCCGGAGGGCCTCAGCCTGCCTGCTGGGGTGCTGAGGGAGATTCTTTTTGGGCAGCAATCACTCTCTAAACCCTGGAGAGTCTTGGAGGGGAGGGAAGAGGGAGACTGTAGGAAGATGTTTCCCTCCCTCCCGCCTCCCCCTGAGATGCACCCTCTGAAAGCGGCAATTTAAAGGCACAGTCGCCAGCAGCTGGAGTGGGGCTCCGAGCGAGCCTGTGTGCTGTGTGCTGGGGAGGAGCTTGGGCTGCCGCTGCAGCCTGGAGAGGGCCGGAGGTGTTCTGTCTAGCTTCTAACTGTCCAGCTGGAGGAGTGCATGCAGGCTGCCCTGATTCCCCAACCTCCCCAGCAGTTCCCCTTTTAGCCTGGAGCCAAGCTGTGGCCGAACTCTAAAGGCTTAATGATTTTTGTAAGGGGGACAAAGACCTGAGAGGGTTTAGGGGAGCCAGTGGGTTTCCTCCAGCTGACAGCTTCAGGGATGAGAGGAGGTGAGGAGGAGGCCGAGGGCAGGGGTGGCTTTTCCTCAACCCTCTGGGTGGAGACACAAGGGATGTATAAGGCAGAGGAACTTCGGAGTTCTCCTATGTCTGCCTGCCTATCAGTCTGTCCATCTGTCTGTCTGCATGACCCATCTTCATCCTTGTAGTTGTGCATCCTCTTTCCTGCCTGCTTACCTCCCTTAGCTCCTCTCTGCTGAGCTTGGGGGGCTCTCTTTAGCTCTCTGAAACCCCCTTTCCCCAGCCTGGCGAGGCTGTAAGGAGGAATAGGTGTCCCTGACAGGGGCAGGGCAGGCCTGGCGCACAGCAGGCTTTGCAAGCTTCAGAGAAGTCAAGGGGGCCAAGAGCAATGACCCGGCAGCCCCGAAGCCCAGGATGGAGTAGAGAGGCAGGGAGTGTGGGCCGCTCCCCGTCCCCTTGCTTCTGCCCATTTGCTTACAGCATCCAGGTGCTTGAGCAGTTCTTTTCTTGACGACCCTTCCCCAAACTTGCTCAAGCACCACCTGAACCGCTCTGGGACTTCCGCGAGTGCCTCATCCACCCTCCCTCCCTCCCTCTTTTTCCTTACTTTCTTCCTCCCTCTCTCCCTGAAGCTTTCCTTCATCTTTACTCTCTCCATCTCTAATCTCCCTTCCTGTTTCTTTTCTGGGTCTCACCTTTTGTGGGGGTCTGTCTCCCCCTCTTCTTTTACCCTCACTTTCTCTCCATTCCTGTTTGCTCTCTCAACTTCCCATTATCTCCATTTTCTCACGCTCTCTTTTTAAATTACGACTGTGAGAAGCAAAATGTTTTCATTTATTCTGCAGTGGAAACTCTCACAACAGCTCATCTGAGTTCTTGAGTGTGTACTCAGGGGAGGGGTCGGTGTCACTTTATAGGGGTCAATTCCAGCGCTGACTGCGGCCCCTCAGCCCCACCAGAGAAGGGTGTGCGGGGATTGCAAGCTCTTCAAAGGGACCCACTTAGAGGCAATGAAGGGTAGAACTTGTGCTGCATCTCCCTTGTGGTTGTGTTATTATTAAAGAAGAGGAATTTTTAAACCACCAATGAAGGGGAAACAAGATAATTTTAAAGATTACACACTAAAATGTTCATGGCGGAGCTGGGCTTTTGGAATTGGGACTGGAAACATTACAAGCCTGATATCATGCTTATATGGCCAGTAAGTACAAAATACGAAGTACTAATTTTCCTGAAAATATCTTTAGCAGCTCTTTCACCTGCTTACCCTCCCTCCGTGTTTTCTGTAAGCATCACAATCCCCACTCCGTGGGCAGGAACCAAGTCTTACACCACCTCTCAGGGCAGAGCTGCAGGCTAGGGCACTAAGGGGGGCGGGCAGCAGAAGCACTTGATCCTATTTAACTCATTCCCTCTGACAAGCTTGATTTTGTCTCTTCCCCTTCCTCAACTCCTCCCTATTGCTTTCAAGCTGAAGTTCAAGGCGCTGCATGACCTGGTCACTCTGCTCCTCCGCTGATGTGTCCCGTGGGGTCCCTGAGTGCTGAGAACACAGCGGGATCAGTTTCCTGGGAGGAAAGATCCCTTCTTATGAAAGGCTGCCGCCATGACCAAGGGTCTGGCCGATATGTTGAAGGGATACGGCTTCCCAAGGGTGCTGAAAGGCTTTGGGAGAAGGAGGGATGCCAGGGAGGCAAAGAACTGGATAAGCTAAGCTGCTCCTAGGAGGTGACAAGAAGCAGGGGAGATGACCATTCAAGAGTTCCCTCTACTAATAGGAAGCCACACTTTCTGAAGGTGACTTCAGCATTTTCTGGTGTGGGAGGGGCACAAATTTGTGTCCAGCCTCGTCCCACAAATTTTTTCTCTTCTTATTATCAAACTATGGTATATGGGAATCTCCATGCTCCAAAATGTATTGCACCCTTTTCCTCTTTTGAAATTGGTTTTCCCATTCGCCACGAGAAGTGGCTGGATTGCAGCAGGAGGTTGCGTAGAAGCTACAATAAGTAAAATGTTTTACTGGATGAAAGATGATTTCATCATGAAAAAACTACTGAGCTGCTAAAAATGGATTAAGCACATCATTTTCATAAATGTTTCATTACAGGAAAGAGTCTGTCACATTTCAGCCCAATACAAGGAAAATTACAATTGTGCCTTCCTGACAAGCAGGCTTCTGCAACCTCAGTCTGAGGAGAAGCATGTCTGTGCAGGATCGGGTATTATCTGGTGAATTCAGTGACTTTTAGGGCTTAATTTTGGGGGCAGAGTTGGAGAGTCATTTGGCATCCCGTCCTGGATCCAACTCCCCCATACTATTTATCCCACTTATTTAAGTATAAAGTGGTCTGTGGGGGTACCTCAAAAGTCGACTGTGTTCCCAAGCTGAGGAAACTCTCAAAGCATTAGCTACTTTTCAGAAGCATTGGGGTAAGAAGTTGGGGGCATGTGTGAAATAAAAGACAGACGTCTTCTGGGGCTTCCCTCGTGGCGCAGTGGTTGAGAGTCCGCCTGCCGATGCAGGGGACACGGGTTCGTGCCCCGGTCTGGGAAGATCCCACATGCCGCGGAGCGGCTAGGCCCGTGAGCCATGGCCGCTGAGCCTGCGCGTCCGGAGCCTGTGCTCCGCAAAGGGAGAGGCCACAACAGTGTGAGGCCCACGTACCGCAAAAAAAAAAAAAAAAAAAAAAGACGTCTTTTAAAATGTCTGCTGACAAGGACAGGGGCGTTTCGGTTGGATCTCCAAGGAGCAAGGCTGCATCTTGTTGCTGTGTGTGAGTTTTTCTTTTCAGGGACATTTTCAACCTCCAAGGAGGTGACAGTTTACTTGAAAGTGGGGGCTCAACTTCTGGTGCTGACGGAGCGCTGCCGGCAGAGGCGGGAAGCCCTCATGCCCTTCAGACTCAAGGAGATATGCACAGTGTGTGTGAGGTAATAGTGGTGGTGGGAGTTTCACAGTCCTCTATTCAGCTGGAGGAAGGAAGAAGAAAGAACAAAATGGCAGATGTGTTAGATATGTTCAGTGCTCTCCTAAGACTTTTGGAGAGTAATTGATTTAAGTCCAATGTTTCCAAGATTACCTTTCCTTCTTTCATGGAATATTTCCGGCATGGGTTTTGCAGACCAAGCCTTGGGTATCTGAATTTGGGGGAGCCTGTGGAGAGGTTGACTGAGCTTCTCTCAGACCTCAAATATGAACCAGTTATCAGCACCAGGATAGCACAGTGAACAATGGTCCTGCCTCTGTTGCTGGCTCTCTGTTCAGTGTCTAGGAGTCAACAGAGAAGTGGGGCTCCAGGCAGGGATGGTGTATTGACTAGCACCCAGATAGGCACCATTTCTCTCCTGCTGGACCCTCAGCATCATTACTCATCCCACCAGCCACTTGAGAGTGATTCACTAGGCATGCAGGAGAGTTTCATTAAGGTTTCCACAGAGTTTGCATTGACTCTCCTTGTCTCTTGGCTCTCATAACTCTGAAACATTCTTTTTCAGGGATGATAGGACCATGTCACGCTTCTCCTCAAAAGTAAATTGGTTTTTGCTGGTGATCATGTTCATGAATATCTTATTTCGCTCACTTGGGGACTGTGATCATCCATGATGTGTAAGCTGTGAAGCCCTTACATAACATAAAAGTAATAGGACTTGGAAAGATGAATAAATATTTACCGTGTGGAACGGACTGTGTTCCCACTGATTCATGCATGCACTTAACAAATATTTATTGAGTGCACATCATAGGCCAGATGTTTTAGGTGCTGTAGATACAACAGTGAACAAAGCAGACGAAGTCCACGCCCTTATGTAGCTTACATTCTAGTGGGGTAATGATGTAATTGCCTCCCAAAGAAGGTTCTGCATGGGTCATCAGCAGTGCGCCAGGGCCTGAGTACCTCTTGAAGCATTTGATCTGGACATTTATTACATGGCCTAGAAAAAATAGAGATGAAAAAGACACAAATGAACTTATTTACAAAATAGAAACAGACATAGAAAACAAATTTATGGTTACCGCAGGGGAAATGGGGTTGGGGGACAGATAAATTAGGAGGTTGGAATTAACATATACACACTACAATATATAAAATAGATAATCAACAAGGACCTACTGTATAGCACAGGGAACTATACTCAATATTTTGTAATAACCTATAAGGGAAAAGAATCTGAAAAATAATATCTATCTATCTATATATATCTATACATATATCTGAATCACTGTGCTGTATACCTGAAACTAGCACGATATTGTAAATCAGCTATACTTCAATTAAAAAAAAAAGAGAGATGACTTTTCAGCAGACAGGAATGAACTTCATTTCCATGTATCCCAGAATCTGTCTGCTAGTCACATCACAAGAGGTCATCACCTGCTAGACACCACCCCAAGAAGCTTATCCTCCAATAATCCAACCCTAAACAGAATATACATGTCCGAGTCCCTTGAGTATCTCTGGTGGTGCATACAGATTTGTCTGTGACTGATAATAAGCACCTTCCTCTGAAGGATAGTTAGGGGGATTAACAGCACTCTTAGCACTCTTGCTGTGGTGCTTCTCTAAGTGGTCTCCAATTATTTAGGATTCATTCTCTCTCTCTGCCTCTCTGCCTCTCTCTCTTTTGTCTTTGTTTTTCCTTTCTGTCTTTCTTTCAGTCTGTCTTTCTGTCTGTCCTCAAGCCTTTTTTTTTCCCCATGAATAAATTCAATGTCTGTTGCAATAGGATATTGGACACCGAAGTAAGGAAGAATTTAGTTGGTGACTAAACATAGAAATATGCAGAAAGCTGAATTTGCATTAATGATACCAATTATATAGTTATAGTTAGATCAGCAATTTTTATATGGCAGGAACTAGACTTTAACATTAGAAAAGATGTGATAGTTTAATCTTGCACTCCTGTAGTGTTCATCATCTGAATATATACATGTGTGTGCATGCAGACACACACACAGAGCACCTCTTGATAGTGTGAAGATGATGCCCCTGCCACTAGCAATTATCATCTCAGAGTGTGACTGTGGGGTGTGATGAAGTTGGGGTGTGATGAGTAGTCCTTTTCTTCCTGAGTGCAGGTGGATCTTGTTCTTTGATTTGTGGCTGTGTTTCTACATATACTGCACTAATGAAGCCCTTTTCGACACAGTCACTTACACGGGAAAAATTGGAATCCCTTGGTAAGGTGCCAAGTTGAACCACTTCTCTGTGTATAGGGTGGGTTAACACATTTTGTGAAAGTTATGGGGCATATGGCCCAAAGCGACATATTCTAATCAATAACAGGCACTCCTGAGCTGCAGGTCACACACAGTAGCTTTTGCTGCCACCCGCTCCTGCACGGTCAGCAACATCATCGTCCAACACCGAGAGAGTGCTGCTTTGAGAACTCTGACTTCTCTTTCCTGCCCATTGTCAGTTTCTTTCTGTAACCTTCACATTGCCTTTCTACCGTGTATTACATCCCACGTGTTCTATAATCCCCTCACTTTCCACAGCAGTGTGCCCACTGCTGAGTCAAAGGCAGGTGCTGTTTCACAACTGCAAGCCCAGTACAACCAGCCTCAATTACGGTGCAGTTTCAGCATAGACAAATAGGATGCTGAGGTCTTGACATTTTCAGGCAAGCCGTGGCGTGGAGCCAGGGAAGTCTACTCAGTTGCATCACCTTAAGCAAAAACACTTAGGAGACTAACTTATTTTCCATGTACAGAACCGGGTCTATGAAATGGTAGAATGGAGTAGAAGAGGACCATTTAGAAGGTTCACTGAGTAAGGACGAATATTTTCACTCTTCAGAGAAGCATCCAGGAGAAAACTGGAAGCATGGGCAGGGGAGCTCAGCTCATCCTGAGTTACTGGAGGGAGAGAATTTGAAGTGGCTCTTTTTCGATGACTCAGATTCCATTCCAGATCAAGCAGCCACCAGCAAAAGTCAGAAGATTAACACATAAAGTGAAACGAAAGAGATACTCCTCATACCACAGACCAAGTCCTGGAGAAGCTGTTAATCAGTGCTAAGAAGGCCAGTGCCTGGCGAGTCTTAGCTCATGTTAATTGCATTGATTGAATCCTGGGGTAGAACTGAGTCCACCATAGACTCTAATGATACCAAAGGGCCAGCCTCATCCCCTTACTCTGAGAGGATTCTCTGATCTCCATGGAGACTAGAAAGGAGTTCTAGTTACTGTGGTAGAGAAATTTCTGGCATTCAAGCGCTTCCAACTTGTCAGAGGCAGAGAAGATTCTTTGTTCCAAGTTGGTGGGATTTATAATTATTATTAGATACATTTCACTGTATTTTAACTCCTTGTTTCAATCTGATCTGCTATGATTGGTTCTTCCTAGATCCATGTTACAGATGGGAAAATGGAACCCACAACACAGTTTACTTCTGTCTTCTCTGCTTCACATCTCTGTCCTCTCTGTACCTCTACTCTCATTCAACCTCCAATTTCCCAAGCATAAAGATAGTATGTTTACAAGTTGGTGAAACTCAAGCCAACCAATAAGATAGACTAAAGCAGAGATGAAACTAGGCTTCTTTTTGCAGTTAGTGTCCAGGAAATGTTTAGATGTCTGTCTCATGTCCAATTCTATATTCAGACTCTGGCCTCTCCACTGCTCTGCATCTACTCAGACCTCTACTTACCTGTGAGTTAAGAGTGTCATTTTTCAGAGATGAACTGAAGTCTACTGATGCCCAGTGAGGATCAGGGTAGGCCTCTTCATTTGAAGAAAAGGAGAATAAGAAGTAAAGAATGATTGATTCATCATGGGTCTTGGTTCTGCCATGCAGATCTCCCTGGTCTCAGGAGGTGAGTGCAGATTGGAGAAAGGACAGCATCCTGCTTTCCTACGAATCAAAGGCCACTCTAGAGGTTTTTGTAGGAAGAAACTGCATTTTCTCCAGCCTACGTTCCACAGAACCTGGCCATGGAATAGGCTTTTTCTCCCCCCAGAGGTCAAAAAAGTTGGCCATGAAGCCAGGAGTCAAAGCGAGGCAGGCTTATTCCCCAACTGGCTGCTCTAGTCAAGTCAGAACAAACTAGATCCTTAGAACATTAAGGGACAGTAGATAGTCCATAATCAATACTTCCTTCCAAATCAAACTTTGCTGTAGTTAGTGGTGAAGTTGTCTCCACCCTAGTAAGGGGATCTTTTCAGCTACCAGATGAATCATGGCTGAAATTAACGCAGCAGATATTTTTTTCCCTAAAGAGCTTGATTCTTCTCTGCTCTGCGCCGCCGCTTCCTGCCCCCTGTCACCAATCCTCTTCAACCCTTCTCTGTACTTGAGCTGAGAAGAAGGAAAGTGCAGTTGACTCTCAGGTTCCCTCTGATGTCTTTGTGCGGAAGCTTGGCTCAGTCTGTCATGAGCAGAGATGGTGGCAGCCTTGACTTGCCCTCAGAGGTGGTTTCAAAGTGCCTTGTGGCTTCCATTTGGCCCCTGAAACATATTATTTGGTGAGGAATGAGGGGAAAGACTAAAATTCAACAGCAGAGTCTTGCATGGGGCAAATGAAGAAGCGCTAGAATTCCCCTCAAAATCTCATGCAAAACCACCAAGTCATAGAATGTTAGAAATGGATAGGATATTATAGATCAAATCCAATCTCCTTTTTTGAAGGCTCAAGAAAGTACTGAAAGGGTGAAATGACGGGCTGGAGGTGATTCAGCTATTTGGTGTGGAGCTTGGAGTAGATCTCAGAAACTTTGGCTCCCGAACAACCTGCTCCCCATCACATTCCTGCCTTCCACTGGAAGCTGAAACCAGTCCTCTGCTTTGTGCTCTGTGACATTTCCCCTGGCCCTCTCCACAAGGTGCACGTGTGCACACCTATACTTTGCCCTGCACCTGGTAGCCGTGACCGCTTCCCGGCTAAGCACAGGCCCAGGCAAATGTCTTCCCGAGTTGCTACTTTGCTGTAAAGTGTCAGCAGCAGAGCCAAGGGAGTCCTTTTAATTAAGCCACAAGTCCGCTAAATTATGCACACATAAGCTGCTTCCTCCACTGTTTACTCAGTAACTCATTCTCCTCCAAAAAAAGAAAACAAAACAAAACAAAAACAAAGCTGAGATGAGAAATGAGAGAAGGAAAGAGTGCAAGAGAGAGAAATGAAATGAGTGGATTTCCTTAGAATTTCTTGGCATCCCGCTCCCCCCCTTACCTAAAGCATTTCTTTAACACTCATTCTGCAGGGCCAAATTCCCTTGCAAGCCTGGGCACACAAGGTCCCACTCTAATAACGATAATGATAAAAATAATGTTGCTCAGCAGCGTCTTTATCCAGAGTCCTCATCAGCATAGAAGTTTGGTGTCAGATCCAAATGCTGTGTTCCACAGAGGCCTGGGTCTCTCCTTTGACCACAAGAAGTAAGTGATCTGGAAAGAGGAAGCTGTGTGCTCCAAGGGGCAAGCAGGTGATGCCGTGGGCAACCTTGGGTACCCTTGCTTTGAGAGCGCTCATTCCTAAGAGAGTTGGTGAGGGTCCCAGCGCCCCCAGACCCATCCTGTCTGTGGGAGAATTCAGCACCACCCACCTTTGTTTCAGTGGAACTTTCCCATGTAGAAGTGATTCTGCCTCTACAAAGTTGACTGCTCTCGTGTCAGGCACCTCCAGAGCCATGATTTTCATTAACTCACAAGTATCATTATTCCCAGAAACAGGCTCAGAGATGAAAAGTGGAGAGCCAGGTCTCATAAACAGAGCTCCTAGCACCCAACAGTCTTTCCACAACAACACAGATGCATATGGATAGGCTGAATAGAGCCTGGCTCACGGGAAATATTTGCTAAATGTGTGTTGGATGAATGGAAAAAGGACTCCTCAACTCCCTTGCTTTCCTTTCTGCCACACTAGTCCCTTGGATCTAAGCAGAAAGACATATGTTTGTTATCCAGGACTTTTCCATTGACCAGACCCCTCCAAACAATGCTGATTAAAGAGTATACCTGGGACCATTCCCACTGAGTGAGTCAGGACAGAATCTTCCTCCCCCAAACCTCTTCCGAAGGTCGTCGTGGAAGGGACAGGTTTTGGCGTTAGACTGCCTAGGTTTAAATCCTTGCTCTGTCACTTGCTAGCTGTGTGACCCTCTACAAGTGACTTAACCAGTCTAAGCCTCTGTTTCCGCATCTGCTAAATGAGATAATAAATTAGACCTGTGCCCTCAGGGTTGTCATGAAGATTAAATGTGATAATACACTCTAGCCTAGGACCAGGCACACAGTCAGCACTTGATAAGCTATTATTATTCTTCTCGGCCCTGGAGTAGTTCTTTCCCTTCATCTGCTCTGTGGGCTGAAGTGGTCTTGCTACATTGTGCCCCCTCAGCCAGGGGTGCCAGAACAGAGGATGTGGGCTTTGGAGGGAGTACCATATATCCCTCACCCAGAGCAAAGACCAGTGCTTGCTAGGCCAGTTAGAATTGCAGCTGGAAAATATCCTGGATGAGGGCTTAGCTCTGGGAGAAGAGATGGTTAGAAATATTCCTTGAGGGGTGGGACAGGAAGCTGTGAGTACAGACAGAATAAACCAGAGAAGATAGACAGAAGGGAAAGGGAGGCTGGGGAGATGGGGGAAGAAAAAGTTTGGGAGAGACAGGGAGGGGCTGGAGAGCCGAGGAGAAGCTAACTTTCTACTAGAACATTAAGCACAAATGAGGGGAAATAAAATTAACATCTTTATTGAAAAGAAAAACAAGGAAGTAAGAAATATTCCTGTTTGGGGAAATCTTGTATAGAAAGGAGCAGGTGCTGGGGGCCTTTGGAGGCTGGCTGCCATGGTGATGCTATACGTCTTTTTTTCTATTACCCTGTGAATCTGGCAGCTGATAGCTTCTTTCTGCTCTAGTTTCTAAGTACAGGGCTTAGCCCTCAGTGCATCTTTGGTTTCCATCTCCAGCACTCTGGATATGCTGTGGGACCTATTGGCTTGTTGTCATGGCTTCTTTTTGAAATGATACTTGTCCAGAAAGAAAAAGAAGAGAGGGTGTATGCTGGAGGAGAGAGGGAGAAGCATTCTGTGTGGCTCTTTGCAGATAGATGAGAAGGCAAGTTTAGCATGTTAGGGAGCACTTTTGTCAGAGAGATATGGAGGGAACTCTTATCCTAGTGACTCCTTCGTTTCCAAGGTAAATCTAGGTGGGCTCTTCTCTAAGAAAATAAGGTGACCAATCGCCTTGGTTTGCCAACACTGAGGGGTTTCCTGGGACATGGAACTTTCAATTATACAACAAGGAGAGTCAGAGACAAACCGGGACAGGCGGTAACCCTAAGAAAAAGCCCACTCAGGAAGTCCAAGATGAAGGGAGCCCACATTCTTCAGAGCCTGACATTAAACAATCACATGCAGGGACCACAGAAGGCTCTTGAGAGAAAGTCACTATTTAACTCAGGCTCATAAACATAGACAACTTAATAGCTCGGTTTTTGCCACCAAACCATTTTCCCCATGCTATTGTATGTAAAGAGATTCTCCAAGTTCCAGTGTTAGAAGCAGCTGGAGACCTTGTTAAAAATACAAATTCTTGAGCCCGCCCTGACCTGCTAAATCCAAGTCTCTGGGGGGCTGTGCAGCCCAGAGATCTACCTGTTATCAAGTTGTCTCTCAGACTCTCACGCCCACGGTCTGAGGGCTAGGTGTTGAAAAGCCTCGGCGGCAGCAGTCACAGTTTGTTTGTCAAGTGAAAGCCAGCAGTCATCCAGACCCCAGAGTCTGACCCACAAAGGCAGAATGCTAGGAAACACCCTGACCCGGGGCAGGGACACACCCGGCCCTCCTGCACCCTCTCCCCTCACTCATTGCCTGGCTGGTACCTTCTCTCCCTCGGGGTCAGGCCTAAGCATCACCTCCTTGGACTTCTTTCCTGGCTTCCTACTCCATCTTACACGTGTTCACAACACCTCTCTATTTATTTCTTTGTGTTTCTCATGATTTGTAATCACACGTCCATGTGTGTGGCTCCTCATAAGTTCCCCACCAACTAGACTGTAAGCTCCCTGAGGTCCAGGCCTGTGTTGTTCTCACTGCTGAGCTCCCACAGCACCTAGTGCAGGGCCAGGCACAGGATACGTGGCAGGTAAATATTTGGGGATGAATGCATGCATCAGTGGATGGATGGGTGGGTGGGTGGGTGGGTGGTTGGGGAGGCACTGCTGGCAGCCCCAGCTGGGACGACAGTGCTGAGTGGCAATCTTCTGCGGAGTCAGTCCTGGCTGCTCTGTTGGCGAGGTTGCCTACAACACCATCAATGGGCTTGAAGGTGACAGGGCCCAGGGCCCTTCTCTGAAGGTTCCTGGCTCTTGGCAGAATCCTCCGTCACTCCCCAAATGGAAAGCAAACAGAAGCCAAGGCAGCCAGGTCTGGGGTAAGAGGCCAAGGGAAGCAGCCCCTTTTTCTCCTGTTAATCTGTCTTTTATTACAGGGTGGGGGTGGTCTCAGCCAAGAACCCAGAAGGTTAGAGGGAAATTATGTTTCCTCCCCCACAGCCCTTGCTCTGTCCTATTCAGAGTTGTGGGCAAACGTCCTGTAAGCCCACGAGCACTGGTCTCCATGGCAGTGTTCCCCAGGATGCCTCGAAAATGAGGAGGCCCACACGAGCGTTTGCAGGACATCGCATGGGGTGTGCACCCATAGGGACATATTCTGCATGTTCTGAAGGGCTGGCCCAGGCAACTTGCAAACCACATGTTCTCATCATCAGAATGTCGTGCTCCTTCTGGAATGAAAAGCCAGGTCCCAGTGACTTGAACAGATCAAACTCTGGAGAACGAGGATCTGATGAGATGCACATAGCTACCGTGTACTGAGAGTCTCTCAAGGCTGTGTGCTGACTGCTGTACAGTTTGCAGCAATCTTTTGAGGTGGGCACTATTGTTGTCCCTGTTTTACAGATGAGAAGACTGAGGCTTTGTTGGGCTAAGCAGGTTTGTTACTGTCACGTACCTCAGAAGAGACAGAGCTGAGATGTGAACCCCGGGCAGCCTGGTTCCAGAGCCCACGCCCTGAATCGCCACACCGTCTGTATTGCCTCCCTTGTACAAGTGAAAACTCAGGCACAGAGAAGCCAAGCGGTGTGCCCAGGGTCACACAGCTGGCTAATGGCAGAGCTGGAACCAGAAATTAGGTCTCCTCTCCCCACTCCGGCTCTCTACCCCACATGGCTCTGTCCCTCTAGGTACAATAGGGATGGACAACTTGTCCTACTTTACCCAGCCAAGCAGAGTGCTAACGGCAGAGACCGAGTTCTCTTCAATTCCGTGACAGTATTTCCTTGACTGCTCAGCACTCGGACGTTCTAGGGCTGAGAAGCATGGTGGGTCAGGCCTTCTGTGTTTGTCCAAAGCTTTTGAGAAGGCTGACACCCCAGACCACCACGCTGGTCACCCTACGGTGAAGAGCCTGCCTGTGCCCCATCACCCTCCCGAGTCCCCGGGTCTCAAGGACTCCGTCTCACAGGCCCTTTGGGGGAACCTTCCACGCCGGCCACTGCGTCTCTTCCTCCCCTTGGCTTTCTCGCTGGCTAGCTGTGTGGCCTGGGACCCGGTGGGTCACCCCCACCCAGGGCTTTTAATGAGAAGTTTTGTCATGCTCAGGCAGCAAAGATGAATAATTCAGCAAAGGGAGCTCAGGGAATGTTATTCTTTCAGTCCACTGACAGTGGGAGAGACAGAAAAGGACTGCATCTTATTCTGGGAGGGATGGGGGAGGGGTGACAGCCGTATGGGAGAGGAGGGGGAGGAGAACGAAGGCTGTACAGAAGTCACTAACTGAATTCTGAGGGATCCTTGTCCAAGCCACTTTGCCACTTAGGAGTTAAGCCTACTTAGGCTGGTGCAAATCCCCACTAATCTGTTGGCTTTTGTCCCATCCAGCAGTGATCTCTTTATGACCAATGCCTACTTCCAGAGAGCAGTGCTGTAATCTATAGGGGTGGTGGCCTGTTTTCTTTATTCATTGGACTTTAGAAATGATTAAGAGTTCTCAGAGGGGAAAGAGGACTGATGGAGGGAAGAAGTGACATGCATTCCTGGTCCTCATTTCGGTGCCAGGGGAAAACAAACAAACCTTGCAGAAGCCCTTGACAGCTTGCACTGCATCTGAGCACATATCCCTGCCTAGTTTGTTGGGTAGTGGGGTGGGGGGAGGCTAATTCTTAGACAGCACCTTTGAGGAGAAGGCATCAAAAGGTTTTCCTGCCAGGTGATGCATTTCTACTTCTGAAGGTGTGTGAGAGATGCCAAGCTTCTTCCCAGTTGGCAATTTGGGACACAGCACTGGTGCCCTAGATCATCTTTGTCTGAAGAGAAGGCAGCAGTCTTTTAGTGGGAATTGGCACATGACAGAAAGCAAGATTTCTAATGCTTTGCGTGCCAAGGAGACCCAGTGGCTTATGCTCAGAGATTTTAGAGTCAGAAAACAGTGGATTTTAGCCCCAGCTAGACTACTTCTTGGCTCTGTGATCTTAGGCAATTTGTATCACCTCCTTTGAGCCTCAGGTTCCTTACTTGTAAAGTGAGGAACAGTAACTGAACTCACTTTTCTGATTGCTGTGAGGACTATAAGAGGGATAAGTTTGTAAACTATAAAACTTTGTACTTGGGTAAGGGGTATTGACAAGTAGAAAGGCACACTTAGCAACCCACACTGTCTCACCTGGGGCCCTTCAGACAAACTGATTTGCCAGTGTTGGGAATAAAGTATGTGGCCGAGTAACTGTCTCTATGAAAAGTTAACTGGCATTTTGGGGAGCCAAATAGTAACTTTAATCTCAGTGGCACTTCCCTAACCCCAGCATAGGGAGGCAGGCTTTGGAGTCCAAGGGGCCTGTGTTTGGTACCAGGCTCTGCCACTTACTAACCATGTGAGTTGGAAAAAATTAATTAATGTCCTTGAGCCTCATTATTCTCATACATGGAATGGAATTAAATAATAGTTTCTACCCCTCAGTGTTGTCACAAGGTTTAAATTAGAGTGTGCGTCTGAAGTACTTAACACAGGATCTGGCTCATAGTAGTTGTTCAATAAAGGGAAGCTTTAGATGCTGCTGTTGTCTTAAGTGATCAAGAGACTCTGAGATTATACACATAGTAGGTTTCATTCAAAAAAATCTTCAGTGAATACCTACTGCATGCCAAGCAGCCACTGGAGACACACTGATGAACAAAATCAGACATGACCTCTGCCCTTATGGACATTAGTCTAGTGACTTTCAATAAATGCTGAGTGAGCGTGTGAGTGGAATCAAGACTCCATCCTGACTCAGAAATTAGTAAGTCTAAGGTGTTAAGGTCTTGGAGGTTGAGGCTAAAGGGAAGATGATTATATTTTCACACTCTGGGACTCTGCCCCTCACTAAGGGAATGGAAAGAGTGTGCAGATGGTATCAGGCACAGGGGCACATAGAGAGGAAGGAAGGTAGTGGGTTTTTTAAAAAAATTAATTAATTTTTTGGCTGCGTTGGGTCTTCGTTTCTGTGCGTGGGCTTTTTTTTTTTCCTCTAGTTGCAGCGAGTGGGGGCTACTCTTCGTTGTGGTGCGCGGGCTTCTCACTGCGATGGCTTCTCATTGCAGAGCACAGGCTCTAGGCACGTGGACTTCAGTAGTTGTGGCACGCAGGCTCAGTAGTTGTGGCACGCGGGCTTAGTTGCTCCGTGGCATGTGGGATCTTCCCGGACCAGGGCTCGAACCCATGTCCCCTGCATTGGCAGGTGGATTCTTAACCACTGTGCTACCAGGGAATCCCCAAGGTAGTGTTTTTAAAGAGGAAAGAGTATTCAGTTCCATTTGCAATAGGGGAAATCAAACCCACTAGGAACAAATTGAGGAAGCAACCCTTCACTAGTGGTGGACTTGAGCAAAACACCTAAGGGCCTTCCCTGAGTCTTTCCTCCCCAACTTACTGCCTCCCCTTTCCTTGTCAAAGCATGCATTTAGGAAAAGAACTAAGAATTCATCCATATTGCTGTGGGGTAGGGCCAGTGTGAGCTGCCTGGGGATTAGCCTTGGGTCTGATTTCCTAGTCCAGGCCCAGCTCATTATGTGTGTCAGTGACTCTATTCCAGCCCCATACCCAGCTCCAGCCTCAGTTTCTTAGGAAAGTAGTTGCCAAGGCAGTTGCCAGCGGGAGGTATAGAGACTCTGATAAGACTTGAAGACTCCCTTCTTGGCAGATGGCTGTCTATCCATGGGGGTCAGTGCCCTTTAGTGGACAGAGTGAACCAAAAGAAGGCTATAGCAATGGTGCCTTTGGGAGGCCTGGGGTGGCAGAGTTATTGGTCAGAGGAGCTGAATTGCCAGGAATCTTTCCTGAGGAGCATGCCTCCTGTTCCTCTCGGGAGAGAGACTCTCACAAATGACCAGCTACCTCCTTGGCGAGGTAAAAGTGGGAACCCTGCCGACTTTTACTTCCTAGCTCCTCTTTCTGCTTTTGGCCAAAGAAGGAGTGTATCACTTTGGGCTACAAAGAGCTGACTGGTATCCACCCACCCTGAAGTATCCCTCAGACTGCAGAGACTTGCCTGAGGGGAAGGGGGAAGAGAGTGGGGTGAGCCAGCCTTCACCCAGGACCTCTGAGGGTTAATCCAAGTTGGCACTGGAGGTCCTCTCCACCTTCCCGAGAGAGTTCCTGAGAGATGCTGCCTGATGGAAACCTGCCATTCCTCACCTCAGTGTTCCTTCTCCTCTCTCTGCCGCCGCCCCCTCCTTCAACTTCCACATCTCCTCAGGACCAGTTTAATTTGCCTAGTATTGCAATCATCCCAGCCGAAGCAGCCAGCCTCCACTCTTCACTAACAACTGGACTGGAGACTGAGGAGGCCTGGAGACTTACTGGTTGCTATGGTGAGGACTGGTCCCTGAGGGGATTAAGGAGTTAGGAGCTTGCACTTTATTGTTTGTTGCTTTTGATGAGTTCTGTTGGCTTTTCTTCCCCTACCCCTCTTTCCCTCCATTCCCCTCCCACCCACCCCACCAAAGTCTCAAAGCACTAACGCAGAAGGAGATTACTAGAAGCAAAATCAGCTCCTGATGCGGGCCACACTAAATACAGGCTGCCCTGCTGAGCATAATTGGCGTGTGCTTTGCAGTGCAGACTCCTGGGAGGGCCACGTTTGGAAGGCAAGAGGTTACACCTTTGTGGCATGATGTGGCATCCTGAGGCAGAGGGGGACTGCTGGGGGAGGAGGGTTCGCTGACTCTCTCTGAAGCCTCCATAGTTTTCTGGCCACAGAATAAGAAACGCATAGACAGACTATTTAGATGCCAGGAGTTTGGGTGGAGGGAGGCCTCTGGAAAGAGGGAGGCCTCTGGAAAAATGGAGGCAGCTCAGTCCTGTCAGTCTGGGAACTCCTGTCTGGTGTCTCCCTGACCCCAAAGTCCTTTGACAAGAGTCCAGGCATTCAGTCCACAAAAATCTCCCTCTGTCGGCTGCCTCCTTTCCCAGTGGTGACCAAGGTAGAACATATTTGTGGAAAATATGTGGGCTCCAGAAGGGTTGTGAGGGTATTATTACTATTATTATTTTATAAATAGTTTCCCTTCAATTCAGTCCATTTCTCTGAAAAGTTGATTCAGGGGGATTTTGTGGACTGGGCGCTTGGACTCTAGTCAAAAATGACTTTGCTTCCTTCTTAACTGGTACCCTGGGGCTTGGGAGCTATACAAAGGGAAAAGGTCATGGGAAAGAAACCCCGAGTGTACCAGCAAGTCCAGATCATGGCAAATGGTGAAGTCTTAGTGGTTCCTATCTCTTTCATCCTGTGGCAACTGCATAAAGCTAGCCTGATTGGATGAGTATCTCAGAGTGATGACATCAAATGCTGTCCCTGTACCACTAGTCCAAAATTTTATCCATCCTAGCCTGGGAATAGGGAACCTGCTCCCTTTTTAACCCTCTAAACTTGTATTCTCAGCTTCCAAGGTCTTTACTTACCCTTACCTAGGTGTTGCTTTGTGCATATTCTCAGGTCCCTGTGTCCATGTTTTATTCTTCTAGCTAGATAGCACGTTTCCTAAAGGCAAGTTCTGTGTCATAAGCTCCACTAGACTTCCTCTTCAGGGCTTTGGAACACAATAGGAGCTTGATAATGGATCTTGACTTACTGATCAAAACTGAAGACCACAGGAAGAGTCTATTCTATGTAGAACTGACATAATGTAGCAATAGTGGGAAAATTGGCTTATTATAAAGAAAAATAAGATTAAATGCTTTTCTCATGTCATATACAAAATAAACTCTTAAAGATATTGAAGATTTAAACATAAAAAGCAACTATACAACTCTTGGTAGAAAATGTAGGAGAATATCTTTGCAGCGTGGGGGTGGGAATGTTTTCCTAAGGGGTAGAGAGCACAAACCATAAAGGCAAAAGTGGATGGATTTGATTAAAGTCCATTAAGAATAAAGATTTCTTTTCTACAGAGGACACAATGAGCAAATTGAACAGACAGGTAACAGATTTGGAGAAAATATTTGTAATATATATGAGCAAAACAGATTAATATCCAGAATATGTAGGGCAAGAAAGAGATAGGAAATTTGATAGAGAAAACAGCAAATGTACAAATAGGTGATTTACAGAAGGGGAAGCTCCAATAAGTGGATCGTAAACATTTGAAGAAATGTTCAACCTCATTATCATTAGGAAAAGGCAAATTAAAACAGCAACAAGATATTCTTTTATATCCATCAGAGTGCAAAACATTTAAAAAGAGTAAGCTAATAACAAGTGTTAATAACAATGTAGGGAAACAGGGAATTATGTAAATGGATACAGCTATTTTGTAGAGGAATTTGCAAATATTTAGAAAATTTGTACATACCCTATGACAGAGCAATTCTACTTCTGGATGTATATCCCACAAGAACTTCTCTCACAGGTACACAAAGTGGCTTGTATGAAAATGTCCATTGCAATATTGCAGAATTAGAAACAACCTAAATGTTCATCAACAGGGGAACAAATATGCAAATCTTGGAATATTATTCAGTAATCAAAATGATCACACTAGATCCATAGATATCAACATAATTATTTCTCTATAATTGTGATACTGTGTGAAATAAAGAAGCAGAAAAAAGATGTAGAGATAATATTACTTATGTAAATCAAACACATAAGAAAAAAAAGAGTGGGTGTCCATCAGGAAAAGAAATGGCACTGGGAAAGACGATAAAGAGGGAAAGAAATAAAGTAAGATCAATAAATAAACAAGGACCAATATATGGTGTAGCACAGGGAACTATATTCAATATCTTGTAATAACCTATAATGGAAAAGAATCTGAAAAAGAATACGTATATATACATATATACTGATATATATATGTATATACTGAATCACTTTGCTGTACATCTGAAACTAACACAACATTGTAAGTCAACTATACTTCAATAAAAAGTAAGATTAATAAAAAGTAGAAATAAAATAAAACAAAGTGGGCCATGCATGAACTGATAGTGTGACTCTAACAAAATTCCAAGCAATGCCATTCTTTGCATCTGACGTACAACTCCCCCTCCCCACCAAAAAAAAAATAGAAAATAGAAAGAAAGAAATTGGATAAGGTATAGGAAAGTACCCAAGACAGTGTCTGGCAACCAATACTTGCTCAGTAAATGTGAGTTTCATTTCTCCTGATTCTTTTTTCTTCTTTGAGAGAGAAGTGGCTGTGAGTAGGGAGTACTAAGAACCCAGAAGCCAAACACCCGGGCATTTGGATCTGTCCATGGATGCCAGTTGGTCCACCTGGAGGAGGTGCCCCTGCTGGAGGGCAGCAAAAGTGAAATGAGGACACGTGGTTAGAAACCAGCAAGAGGCCTCCACATCCTGAATGTTATTCATTGGGATGTGAGCTCCCTTTTCTCTTCATGTCCACAATCTCACCATCTTTGTATTGAGAACTTGACCCAAGGAGCCCAATCAACTGCATTGCCAGCTTGGCAGTCTTGGATCCACTGAGACTAGCCTCCCTGTTTGCTCAAGGGTGGGGAGAAGCTTTAGCTCTTCTGCTGACTGATCCAACACTACACCTGTCCAGAGACCCCCTGGCTGCTCTGAGAAATGGGCTCCATAGCTCAGGAACCTGAGGGCTGAGACAACCTGACAGGTGGTTTGAGGATACTGCATTCCCTGTATAGGGACACAGGAAACAAAACCAAAGGCAGTGATACTGTTGAAGAGACTTAGCCCACATGCTGAGCTGAAGGGTCCCTAGCAGAGAGGTACTTGGAAAACCTGCTTTTCACTTGCCTCACGCTAAATTTCTGCTGGAGGCCTATCAGTTTAGCCCAGCCTGGCTCAGCCTGAACAGGGCCAGTTCTGACTATAGTAACCTTCAGGGACCTGCTGCCAAAGAAGAGAAGTAAGAGAAGGAATGGGAAAACCCTCGTTCCCAAGGGTATGGTTTAGGAAGAGCAACCTGTGAGACTCGAGTCGTGACAGTGGAAGCAACCAGACAGGAAAGCCTGAAGTCTCCAGTCTGGCTCTGACCTATTTTGTAGCTGAGGGATGACTTTCCTTGGTAGAGGGCCCAGGACAGAACCAGGCCAGTGTTCTAAGAACCTGGCGAATGGTATAGATGGGAAAGGAACACACAAGTATACATGAGGGCAAAAAGGGGAAGGGCTTCTTGAAAGAGCAATTGTTTACCATTCTTCTCTTCTGAACCAAGATCCTGCTTCCTGGGATTCTCACTGGGCCAGTGTCAGGACTTGGCAATGACCTTGGTTTTGGTGGTGCTAAGGGAGATGGAGGCCTGGTCCTACCAGGCCACAAAGCTGCTTGGCTGTCTGTCTGGGAGAAAAGAGGCTCAGACATGTGGTGAGCATCTGTATTTATGCCCACTTATCTCCTTGCCTTCATTTTATCTTCACCTTCACCTCCTCCCCCACCCCCAAGCTGTGGGACCCACAGTCCTCCTGGCTCATTCCTCTACATCTGTTGTTTACCTGTCTGTCTCTTTACTTCCAAGGTCAGGCAATTGGGATTTGCTGATTTATTTTTTTTAATTTGCATTTAAAGATTTTGCAGGCTGCCTGCCCAGGAACACAAATGGCATGGGGAGTGCCAGTCCACTCAGAGTATTTTTTTAACATCTTTATTGGAGTATAATTGCTTTACAATGGTGTGTTAGTTTCTGCTTTATAACAAAGTGTATCAGTTATACATATACATATGTTTCCATATCTCTTCCCTCTTGCGTCTCCCTCCCTCCCACCCTCCCTATCCCACCCCTCCAGGCTGTCACAAAGCACCGAGCTGATGTCCCTGGGCTATGCGGCTGCTTCCCACTAGCTATCTATTTTACGTTTGGTAGTGTATATATGTCCATGCCACTCTCTCACTTTGTCACAGCTTACCCTTCCCCCTCCCCATATCCTCAAGTCCATTCTTTAGTAAGTCTGTGTCTTTATTCCCGTCTTACCCCTAGGTTCTTCATGACATTTTTTTTCTTAGATTCCATATATATGTGTTAGCATACGGTATTTGTCTTTCTCTTTCTGACTTACTTCACTCTGTATGACAGACTCTAGGCCCATCCACCTCACTACAAATAACTCAATTTCATTTCTTTTTATGGCTGAGTAATATTCCATTTTTTATATGTACCACATCTTCTTTATCCATTCATAAAAGAGTATTCTTTTATCTAGTGTCCTTGGTGGGAGGAGGGAGGAAGGAGGGGCTGGGGCCAGGTGATAGGGAAGCACTGTCGTCATGTGTTCCAAAGCTCACTTTCTCGGCTTTTGTTATAAACTGCCCCTCCTCTTCTTCCCACTGGACTCCTCCTGAAGAGAGAGGCACTGAGGCTGGGGGCATGGCACAGAGAGAAAAGAAGAATTATTAAGAATTATAGAGCATTAATTACCTGTGCCTCTGAGGTTAGTACTATTAACATTCCCCAGTTTATAGTTGAGAAAACTGAAGCCCCAAAAGGATAGATAACTACCCCAAAGTTTCAGGGACAGTAATATGTGGAGCTAAGACTCAAAGCCAGGTTTGTCTGACTCTAGCTACAGTGCCCTTAATCACTCAGCTGCCTTTGTCAGGAGTACTAGGCCATGTCACCAATATTTGTGGCTATTAATGCAAAAACCTCTCTGGGCCTCAGTTTCCTCTGGTACCAAATGGGAATGACAGCCCTTGTCCTTCCTGACTCCTTGGATTGCCATGAAGATCAAATGGGTTGAGGGATATGAAAGGATAAAGAACTATTCCCCTTTGTAGGAAGATGGGGATTAGAACAAACACTGGTCTGTGAGTCGAGCTGCCTGTTTGCAGTCATGGCTGTGAACTTCTCTGGTTCTGTGACCTTGGATGAATGACTTCAGGTTTCTGGGCTTCAAGTGTAAAATGAAGGAGGTGGCTTCAAAGGTCCCACCCCTCCAGGTCTGTGGGTCTGTGATTATTTCTACTCTCTCAAGTCTTAGGCCATCTGCCTGCTGCTAGCGTGAAATGGTCCCATGCAGTCTTCTTCCTTCACTGTGTTCACATTGACTGGGTCTGAAATGATTTGAAACGAACACAGAGCCAGAGCCCAGTCTCCATGTCTGCTGCTGTCCCCTTTTCACCATCTATCACCACAGCACTGGTCCCAGGTATTGCCTTCCCCCTGCTCCTTGCCATGAAATGGCAGAAAGATTGTGCCTTGCTCCAATCTCCTTACAGCCCAGCACAACCCTACTCCCACTGGACCCCTCTGAAGAAAAATGAGTGACATTGGCTTCACCTGGTGTCACCTATTGCTGCTGTTGGGGATATGGGAAGGTCTTGGTCCCAGGCTTAGTCTGGGAAACAGCTCATGGAACAGAGGTTTGTCATTTGCAGCCCTAAAATGCTACGCTCCTAGGCATAGCTTGAATTCGTGAAGCACCATTTTATTGGGTAATTTACTATGTGCAGAATACTCTGCTGGGCACTAGGAAAGGAACAATCAGGTAGATGAGACGCTCACAGGCTGGTGGGTGAGACGAATGTTGTCTCCTAGCACGTGCAGCCTTTTTGTACTTTATGAGATCATTTGGAACTGTATCTCATCAGATTCTCAAAACTTCTAGGAGATTGCTGGGCAGTATCGCCTTCATTTGACAGATGAGTAAACTGAGTCGTGTAAGTACCTGTGAGACCATGTGCCTGTGAAGGTAGAAAAGTAAGAAGAGTAGGTGGCAACTCCAGAGATGTGTGATGATGTGAAGTGGACGGCTTCTAACGACACAGGGTGGTTTGCTGTTGGGAGAGAAGCATCGTGGGAAGCATTGCTATATGTCTTCAGGCTTATTGTCAGGGAACTGAAGGGCCAGGCACCAGGACTGTACTTTTACACAGAGGACTCGAAGTCTCGGGAGCTGACGGGGCCTGAGCGTGTCCTCATAGCCCACTGGTTGAGAAGACGGAGGGGGTCCTGCAGGATAAGCAGAGTCAACAGGGAACGAGGCTTCCTCTGCATAACCCTATTGAGTCTGCCTTAGGAAGGTTCCAGAATAGAGCCTTAGGACTTGATTTGGAGTCCAGGAGGCTAGCCACAGAGTCTTGAATAAACCAATCCTGCACAACAGCTGAGTGTCTCCTCAGCATCTGCCCTCACTAGGGGTGCTCTCTGAGCCTCAGGAGTTCTGCAGGTCACCCAGCCCCCAACACTCAGGCTGCTTTCAAAAACAAAGCTGGAGGGCACGTTTGCCAAGCTCCCTCACTAACAAGCAATCTCTTCTCTGGCAGCCCTGCTCTGCCCTTCTGCTGGAATAATTGAGCACAGATGTCTGTGCATGTGAGAGTGTGTGTGTGTGTGTGTGTGTGTGTGTGTGTGTGTGTGTGTGTGTGTGTGTGAGAGGCTGAGGGAGCAGTTGTATTGCTTGGGGACAGGAGGAGGGGAGGGGATGCTCTCTGGCTTTCCAGCTTTCCAGTTACTTCACTAGCTGCCTCCTTCTCCAGACATGGAATTTAGCTATTCTCCCTCCTTTCCTTTCCTGGCCCTTCTCAGATTACTGCAAGGGGCTCCCTGCTCTGTGCCCTAAGGTCATACTGGCCCAGGGCCTTACTAGGGAAAATCATTAGGATTTTCTCTGGAGTAGATGAAGCCCCAAGCATAGGCAATCGGTCTGAGAGGAGAGGGAGTAACTTAGGAGGCTAAAGGCAGGGGAGAGGGCTAATCCACACAGCAGCACACTAGCCAGGCAGTATGCATACTGGTTAGGAGCATGGGATTGGAAGGCAGATTGTCTAGGTTCAAACCTCGGTTCTTATCCTACCCGCTGTGTAACTTCTCTATGCCTCAGTTGCCTTCCGCCTAAAATGAGGACAATAATAAGATCTTCCTTATAGGGTCTTTTTCTTTACAGATTCAACACGTTATTGTCTATAAAGCAGTTAGAACAGGGCTGGATATACACTAAAGCACTCAGTAACTATTAGCTGTAATTAGTTTTTAAAATTTAACGGTTTTATTGAGATATAATTCACATATCATAACATTTACTCTTTTAAAATATACAGTTCAGTGTTTTTTTTTTGTTTTTTTTTTTTTTTTTTTTCAGTTCAGTGGTTTTTAGTATATTCACCAAGTTGTGAAATCATCACCACTAACTCCAGAACATTTTCATCATCCCCAAAAGAAATCCTGTACCCACTGGCAGTAACTCCCCATTTCCTTTCCCTCCAGCTCCCAGCATCCACTAATCTACCTTTTGTCTCTGTAGATTTGCTTATTATAGACATATCATATAAATGGAATCATACAAATGGGGTATTTTAGAACTGGCTTCACTCACTCTATTAGTTGTAATTATTATTTTCCCTTTCCTATTCTCCACCTGCAGTCAAGGCAGGATGAGGTGAATCACGGACCATCCCTCAGCCAGCCGTGCCCTCCTAAGGCTGGAGCATGTCTGCCCTTTGGGAATGTGTTGTTCCCCCCACCCCCATCCAATTGCTATTGTTGTTGTTTTAGTCTAGGCAATAAGCAGGAGGATTTGGTCCCAACTCCCGAGCTGTCAGGGATTCCTATTAGATGCCTCCCCTGATGAGGTGCCATGGAATCTTCTAAAGGTTTCTCTCCAGGGATCCCTGGCTCAGCCTCAGCCCAGTGTAATCAGCTTGAAGCCTTGAAGACTTCTGCAAGTGCTGCCTTTGTTAGTTCCAACACTGTCATTCTTTGCGGACTTAAGGCCCACTGGTCTACTTCACACAGGGGACAGATGGTCTAGATTGAGGGGAGGCATAGGTGCCCGTGAGGCTCGTAGTCAAGAACAACAAGAAACACTAGAGGGAGCCCAGGAGGAGGTCATGGCTTGCAGGGGCTGAGGGAAGGCTCTCCATGTCCCCAGCAAGAGCACGGTCCCCACGGACACCCACTAACGCAACCCTCCAAAGACGTTATCTCAGGAGGTTGATCAGTCTAACGGAATAAGAGAGTCTCAAATCAAAGAAAAGGCCAGCACAGAGGGAAGAGGAAAAACAGTTGAGAGATCTAGGCCAACTTTGAAGAAGCAGAGAATTAAAAATAGCTGGATTTTTTTCCTCTTTTTTGGGGGGAATTAGGAGGGTGCTGGATATGGACAGGAAGCAAGAACCATTTGTTCTGTCTGCTCCAGAAAGAGGTGAGCAGATGTGAATTCAATTTTCTGGATCACTGCCTGGAGTGGTCGCATATCACCACAAGTCAAGGATCCCCTCACTGCCAGAATTCTCTGTGAAGTGGGCACTCCCTCCTCACTGCCCCTAGCCTTCTCTCTGCAGCTGTTGCAAATTCAGGTCTTCCCTGGGCTTGCCCATTTGCAAGACACTTGAAGAATTCACGTTTGGTCCCAGTACACTGAAGGTAGCATTAGATTGGACATTGGAAGTGGAGGGTGGCAGCATAGCCCTGGCACATCCCAGCCATCAGAGTCAGCTCAGAGGATGCTAGAGGAGCTTGGAGCTGAGGGCTTGATTTGGGAAGAGGGACACTATTCACTCCACAAAACCTTTTAAAGACGCAGGTCTTCAGTAGAGAGTCATTTCGCTTGGCGTTTGGTGGGTTGTCTGGGATAGGATGAGAATAGGGCATGGACCAGATCCGGAAGGTGTGGTAAAGGGAGGAGCTGCCAAGAAGACAAGGGTTAGGAGGGAACTGGGAGGGTAGAAATCCCAACAAGGTGTTTGCCAAGTCAAGCCAGCCCTTAGGCTATGGGGATGTGGGAAGGAATTAAAGAGAAGGGAGCTACTCTTTATTAGGTCCTTATTATTATTTTTTTCTCTTAGTAACTGAATATTTATTATAGAGTATTTCTTTTTTTCTTTAACATCTTTATTGGAGTATAATTGCTTTACAATGGTGTGTTAGTTTCTGCTTTATAACAAAGTGAATCAGCTATACATATACATATATCCCCATATTGCCTCCTTCTTGCGTCTCCCTCCCTCTCTATCCCACCCCTCTAGGTGGGCACAAAGCACCGAGCTGATCTCCCTGTGCTATGCAGCTGCTTCCCACTAGCTATCTATTTTACATTTGGTAGTGTATATATGTCAATGCTACTCTCTTTCTTCATCCCAGCTTACCCTTCCCCCTCCCCGTGTCCTCAAGTCCATTCTCTACGTCTGCGTCTTTATTCCTGTGCTGCCCCTAGGTTCTTCAGGACCATTATTTATTTTTTTTTAGATTCCATATATATGTGCTAGCATACGGTATTTGTCTTCCTCTTTTTGACTTACTTCACTCTGTATGACACCCTCTAGGTCCATCCACCTCACTACAAATAACTCAATTTCGTTTCTTTTCATGGCTGAGTAATATCCCACTGTATACACATGCCACATCTTCTTTATCCATTCATCTGTCAATGGACACTTAGGTTGCTTCCATGCCCTGGCTATTGTAAATAGAGCTGCAATGAACATTGTCGTACATGACTCTTTTTGAATTATGGTTTTCTCAGGGTATATGCCCAGTAGTGGGATTGCTGGGTCATATGGTACTTCTATTTTTACTTTCTTAAGGAACCTCCATACTGTTCTCCATAGTGGGTGTATCAATTTACATTCCCACCAACAGTGCAAGAGGGTTCCCTTTTCTCCACATCCTCTCCAGTGTTTACTGTTTGTAGATGTTTTGATGATGGCCATGCTGACCGGTGTGAGGTGATACCTCATTGTAGTTTTGATTTGCATTTCTCTAATGATTAGTGAGGTTGAGCATTCTTTCCTGTGCTTGTAGGCAATCTATATCTTCTTTGGAGAAATGTCGATTTAGGTCTTCTGCCCATTTTTGGATTGGGTTGTTTTTTTTTTGATAATGAGCTGCATGAGCTGCTTGTAAATTTTGGAGATTAATCCTTTGTCAGTTGCTTCATTTGAAAATATTTTCTCCCATCCTGAGGGTTGTCTTTTCGTCTTGTTTATATTTTCATTTGCTGTGCAAAAGCTTTTAAGTTTCGTTAGGTCCCATTTGTTTATTTTTATTCCCATTTCTCTAGGAGGTAGGTCAAAAAGGATCTTGCTGTGATTTATGTCACAGAGTATTCTGCCTATGTTTTCCTCTAAGAGTTTTAGAGTGTCTGGCCTTACATTTAGGTCTTTAATCCATTTTGAGTTTATTTTTATGTATGGTGTTAGGAAGTGTTCAAATTTCATAATTTTCCATGTAGGTCTCCAGTTTTCCCAGCACCACTTACTGAAGAGGCTGCCTTTTCTCCAATGTATATTCTTGCCTCCTTCATCAAAAATAAGGTGACCATATGTGCATGGGTTTACCTCTGGGCTTTCTATCCTGCTCCATTGATCTATATTCCTGTTTTTGTGCCAGTGACATACTGTCTTGATTACTGTAGCTTTGTAGTGTAGTCTGAAGTCTGGGAGCCTGATTCCTCCAGCTCCGTTTTTCGTTCTCAAGATTGCTTTGCCTACTTGGGGTTTTTTTGTGTTTCCATACAAATTGTGAAATTATTTGTTCTAGTTCTGTGAAAAATGCCATGGGTAGTTTGATAGGGATTGCATTGAATCTGTAGATTGCTTTGGGTAGTATAGTCATTTTCACAAATTTGATTCTTCCAATCCAAGAACATGGTATATCTCTCCACCTGTTTGTATCATCTTTAATTTCCTTCATCAGTCTCTTATAGTTTTCTGCATACAGGTCTTTTGTCTCCTTTGGTAGGAGTGTTCCTAGGTATTTTATTCTTTTTGTTGCAATGGTAAATGGGAGTGTTTCCTTAATTTCTCTTTCAGATTTTTCATCATTAGTGTATAGGAATGCCAGAGATTTCTGTGCATTAATTTTGTATGCTGCTACTTTACCAAATTCATTGATTAGCTCTAGTAGTTTTCTGGTAGCATCTTTAGGCTTCTCTATGTATAGTATCATGTCATCTGCAAACAGTGACAGCTTTACTTCTTCTTTTCCGATTAGCATTCCATTTATTTCTTTTTCTTCTCTGATTGCTGTGGCTATAACTTCCAAATCTATGTTGAATAATAGTGGTGAGAGTGGACAGCCTTGTCTTATTCCTGATCTTGGTGGAAATGGTTTCAGTTTTTTCACCATTGAGAACGATGTTGGCTGTGGGTTTGTCATATATGGCCTTTATTATTTTGAGGTAAGTTCCCTCTATGCCTACTTTCTGGAGGTTTTTTATCATAAATGGGTGTTGAATTTTGTCTAAAGTTTTTTCTGAATCTATTGAGATGATCATATGGTTTTTCTCCTTCAATTCATTAATATGGTTTATCACATTGATTGATTTGCGTATATTGAAGAATCCTTGCATTCCTGGCATAAACCCCAATTGATTATGGTGTATGATCCTTTTAATGTGCTGTTAGATTTGGTTTGTTAGTATTTTGTTGAGGATTTTTGCATGTATGTTCATCAGTGATATTGACCTGTAGTTTTCTTTTGTTGTGACATCTTTGTCTGGTTTTGGTATCAGGGTAATGGTGGCCTCGTAGAGTGAGTTTGGGTGTGTCTCCCTCTGCTATATTTTGGAAGACTTTGAGAAGCATAGGTGTTAGCTCTTCCCTAAATGTTTGATAGAATTTGCCTGTGAAGCCATCTGGTCTTAGGCTTTTGTTTGTTGGAAGATTTTTACTCATAATTTCAATTTCAGTGCCTATGTTTGGTCTGTTTATATTTTCTATTTCTTCCTTGTTCAGTCTTGGAAGATTGTGCTTTTCTAAGGATTTGTCCATTTTTTCCAGGTTGTCCATTTTATTGGCATATAGTTGCTTGTAATAATCTCTCATGATTCTTTGTATTTCTGCAGTATCAGTTGTTACTTCTCCTTTTTCATTTCTAATTGTATTGATTTGAGTCTTCTCCCTTTTTTTCTTGATGAGTCTGGCTAATGGTTTATTGTTTTTTTCTTATCTTCTCAGAGAACCAGCTTCTAGTTTTATAGATCTTTGCTATTGTTTCCTTCATTTCTCTTTCATTTATTTCTGATCGGATCTTCATGATTTCTTTCCTTCTGCTAACTTTGGTTTTTTTTTGTTCTTCTTTCTCTCATTGCTTTAAGTGTAAGGTTAAGTTGTTTATTTGAGATTGTTTTTGTTTCTTGACATAGGATTGGTTGTATTGCTATAAACTTCCCTCTTAGAACTGCTTTTACTGCATCCCATAGGTTTTGGGTTGTCTTGTTTTCATTGTCATTTGTTTCTAGGTATTTTTAAAATTTCCTCTTTGATTTCTTCAGTGATCTTTTGGTTATTTAGTAGCATATGGTTCCGCTTCCATGTGTTTGTATTTTGTACAGTGTTAATCCTGTAATTGATATCTAGCCTTATAGCGTTGTGGTCGGAAAAGATACTTGATATGATTTCAATTTTCTTAAATTTACCAAGGCTTGATTTGTGACCCAAGATATAATCTATCTTGAAGAATGTTCCATGAGCACTTGAGCAGAAAGTGTATTCAGTTGTTTTTGGATGGAATGTCCTATAAATATCAGTTAAGTCCATCTTGTTTAATGTGTCATTTAAAGCATGTGTTTCCTTCTTTATTTTCATTTTGGATGATCTGTCCATTGGTGAAAGTGGGGTGTTAAAGTTCCCTACTATGACTGTGTTACTATCAATTTCCCATTTTATGGCTGTTAGTATTTGCCTTATATATTGAGGTACTCCTATTTTGGGTGCATAAATATTTACAATTGTTATATCTTCTTCTTGGATTGATCCCTTGATCATTATGTAGTGTCCTTCTTTGTCTCTTGAAATAGTCTTTGCTTTAAAGTCTATTTTGTCTGATATTAGTATTCCTCCTCCATCTTTCTTTTGATTTCTCTTTGCATGGAATATCTTTTTCCATCCCCTCACTTTCAGTCTGTATGTGTCCCTAGGTCTGAAGTGGGTCTCTTCTAGACAGTATATATACGGGTCTTGTTTTTTTATCCATTTATCCAGTCTATGTCTTTTGGTTGAAGCATTTAATCCATTTACATTTAAGGTAGTTATCGATATGTGTGTTCCTATTACCATTTTCTTAATTGTTTGGGGTTTGTTATTGTAGGTCTTTTCCTTCTCTTGTGTTTCCTGCCTAGAGAAGTTCCTTTAGGATTTGTTGTAAAGCTGGTTTGGTGGTGGTGAATTCTCTTAGCTTTTGCTTGTCTGTAAAGATTTTAATTTCTCAGTTGAATCTGAATGAGATCCTTGCTGTGTGGAGTAATCTTGGTTGTAGGTTTTTCTCTTTCATCACTTTAAATATGTCTTGCCACTCCCTTCTGGCTTGCAGAGTTTCTGCTGAAAGATCAGCTGTTAAGCTTATGGGGATTCCCTTGTAATTTGTTGCTTTTCCCTTGCTGCTTTTTAATATTTTTTCTTTGTATTTTATTTTTGATAGTTTGACTATTATGTGTGTTGGCGTGTTTCTCCTTGGATTTTTCCTGTATGGGACTCTCTGTGCTTCCTGGACTTGATTGACTATTTCCTTTCCTATATTAGGGAAGTTTTCAACTATAATCTCTTCAAATATTTTCTCAGTCCCTTTTTTTTTTCTCTTCTTCTTCTGGGACCCCTATAATTTGAATGTTGGTGAGTTTAACATTGCCCCAGAGGTCTCTGAGACTGTCCTCAATTGTTTTCATTCTTTTTTCTTTATTCTCTTCTGTGGTAGTTATTTCCACTATTTTATCTTCCAGGTCACTTATCCATTTTTCTGCCTCAGTTATTCTGCTATTGATTTCTTCTAGAGAATTTTTAATTTCATTTATTGTGTTTTTCATCATTGTTTGTTTGCTCTTTAGTTCTTCTAGGTCCTTGTGAAACATTTCTTGCATTTTCTCCATTCTATTTCCAAGATTTTGGATCATCTTTACTATCATTACTCTGAATTCTTTTTCAGGTAGACTGCCTATTTCCTCTTCATTTGTTTGGTTTGGTGGGTTTTTACCTTGCTCCTTCATCTTCTGTGTATTTCTCTGTCTTTTCATTTTGCTTAACTTACTGTGTTTGGGGTCTCCTTTTTGCAGCCTTCAGGATTGTAGTTCGCGTTGTTTTTGGTGCCTGCCCCCAGTGGGTAAGTTTGGTTCAGTGGGTTTTGTAGGCTTCCTGGTGGAGGGGACTGGTGTCTGTGTTCTGGTGGATGAAGCTGTATCTTGTCTATCTGCTGGGCAGGACCGTGTCCGATGGTGTGTGTAGGGGTGTCTGTGAACTTATTATGATTTTAGGCAGCCTCTCTGCTAATGGGTGGGGTTATGTTTCTGTCTTGCTAGTTGTTTGGAATAGTTTGTCCAGTACTGTAGCTTGCTGTTCGTTGAGTGGAGCTGGGTCTTAGCAGTGAGATGGAGATCTCTGAGAAAGCTTTTGCCATTTGATATTATGTGGGGCTGGGTGGTCTCTGGTGGACCAGTGTCCTGAACTCAGCTCTCGCACCTCAGAGGCTCAGGCCTGACACCCTGACAGAGCACCAAGATGCTGTCAACCACATGGCTAATAAGAAAAGGGAGAAAAAGTAAGAAAGAAAGAAAGAAAAATAAAGTTATTAAAATAAAAAATAAAACAAATATTATTAAAAATAAAAGAGTAATAAAAAAAGAAAGAAGGAAAGAAGAGAGCAACCAAACCAAAAAATAAATCCACCAATGATAACAAGCACTAAAAACTATACTAAAAACAAAAAAACAAAAATAAGTGGACAGACAGAACCCTAGGACAAATGGTAAAATCAAAAATACAGACAAAATCAGACAAAGAATCATACATATACACACTCACAAAAGGAGAAAAGGGAAAAGTATATATATATATAAAGAGAGCAACGAAATCAATAAACAAATCTACCAGTGATAATAAACTCTAAGTACTAAACTAAGATAAACATAAAACCAGAAACAAATTAGATAGAGAAAGCAAACCCCATGTCTACAATTGCTCCCAAAGTCCACCACCTCAGTTTTGGGATGATTCATTGTCTATCCAGGTATTCCACAGATGCACGGTACATCAATTTGATTGTGGACATTTAACCAGCTGCTCCTGTGGCTGCATGGAGAGATTTCCCTTTCTCTTCTTTGTTCGCACAGCTTCCGGGGTTCAGCTTCGGAGTTGGCCCTGCCTCTGCATTAGGTCGCCTGAGGGCGTCTGTTCCCTGTCCAGACAGGATGCGCGGTTAAAGAAGCAGCTGATTCGGGGGCTCTGGGTCACTCAGGCCGGGGGTAGGGAGGGGTTCGGATGTGGGGCGAGCCTGCGGCGGCAGAGGCCGGCATGATGTTGCAACAGCTTGAGGCACGACATGTGTTCTCCCGGGGAAGTTGTCCCTGGATCACGGGACCCTGGCAGTGGCGGGCTGCACAGGCTCCCGGGGGGGGGGAGGTGTGGAGAGTGACCTGTGCTTGCACACAGGCTTCTTGGTGGCGGCAGCAGCAGCCTTAGCGTCTCATGCCCGTCTCTGGGGTCCGTGCTGATAGTCGCTGCTCATTCCCGTCTCTGGAGCTTGTTTAGGTGGTGCTCTGAATCCCCCCTCCTCACACACCCTGAAACAATGGTCTCTTGCCTCTTAGGCAGTTCCAGACTTTTTCCCGGACTCCTTACCGGCTAGCTGTGGCACACTAGCCCCCTTCAGGCTGTGTTCATGCAGCCAACTCCAGTCCTCTCCCTCTTAGGTCCTTATTATTATGTGCCAGACAGAGTGCCAGGGCTTTCCTGAAATGATAATAACTACCTTTTAACAAGCACCTACTGTGTGTCAGACACTTTTCTGTTCATGATCTCACTTAATCTGCACAATGACTCTTTGAGTTTGGCATTATTATGTCCACTTTTAAATTAGGCAACAGAAGCTCAGAAGAGTTAAGTGACTTGCCCAGAGTGGCATAGCTTGTACAGAACTGAGATTTGAATCTAGTTCTGTCTGACTTTGAAGCTGGTGCTCATTATACTACACAGATGCTCCTCAGTGTCAACTTCTCAGAATCTTTGTGCCAGGAAACACTCTAGGGAAAAAGAATTTCTTGATTGTATTAGTCCAGATAGGATAGGATAAATATTGTAACAAACAACCCCCAAATCTCAGTGGTTTAATGCAATCAACAATTATTTTTTATCCATGTCACAGTCAATGCTGCTTGGAAGGAGTGGGTGTGGGCTGGGCTGGGAGGCTCTTATCTACACAGACATCCAGCGACCCAAGCTCATTTCGTAGTGTGGCTTGGCCACCTTTATGTCTCTGGAGTCCTTTACTGGATCCTCTGCATTCTGCCGAGAGGTGAGGGAAAAGCGAGAAGGTGGAGGAGGCACACCCATTCTTACCTGTCTCAGCCTGGAGGGGACACACATCATTTCTGCTCACATTCCAAAGGTAAGTACTGACCACCCCATTGCAAGGGAGCCTGGGTGATGTAATTTGGTGGTGGACCCTTAAGAAGAGGAAATGGGTTTGGCGAGCATCTGTACAGTCTCTGCCACACAGATCTGATATGCTATAGTGCAATTCCCCAAAGTATCAAATCTGCTAATTATAGCTTGTGACCTTCGATGAAGTTACTTAAACTCTGTGTGGCTCAGTTACTTTACCTCTAGAATGACGAGAACAGTAGCATCTATCTTATGTGATGAGGGTTACATGAGGATTAATACATGTGAAGCACTTAGCTCAGAGCCTAGCACACAGTAAGCATATGATAAATGGCATCCAGCAGCAAACTCTATTCCCTCCATCTTTTAGAGGCCATAATGCACATTAGTATATTGGAGGTTCTGAGAAGTCTCTAAGTAGAAACATTTTTTATTTTTAAGTTTGGGTAACCCAGCCTTTCACAAGCAGATTCCTCCTCAGAGCCACCCTTCAGCATTGAGTGGAACTGGCGTTCTCTGAAACGTGCTTTGGGAAACTCCGCTCTCCTTCCAGTAAGCTACTCCAATGAACAGTGTCAGTGCTTTGAGGATATTTCCATTTGGTGTTATTGATACTTTCTTTCCTATTCATTATCTCCTATTTGGAGCAGGGGTGAAGGGAGGTTCTTTTTTTAAAATGCCAGCCTGTGTCAGCTGGGCTGCTGGGGACTGGGAAAGAGCCATTGTGTTTTTGTGGGAGCTGGGGCTTTCTAAGAGGAGGAGCAGAAACTGGGCTGGTGGCTCTGGTGGCTGTAGGATAAACAAGCCGATGGATGTCCAGATGGACCAAGTCAGCCCCCCACTCTAACATTCCAGGTCAAAGTTCAGAGAATCCAATCTCAAGAATGCCATGGATCACTCCAATGATTCTATTCCCCTCTTAAATCTGTGAGTTGATATGGGAAAAAATTCTCTGATTATCTAATAAAGACCAACCATGAACAATGGTCTTGGGCAGTTCATAAACAGCCACTGTCCTGATTCTCAGGAAGGAGCCACTGCCTCTGAAACACTTTGCCTCCTGCTCACCTTTTCTCAAGACTCCAGACCCTTCTCGTTGATCCCATCTCTCTGGCTTCTTCTTTTGCCTGCTGGTCCAGGGAAGGAGCTCCTTTCATCACACCTGAAAGCAGGGATGACTCGGAGCAGCTTCAGCTCTACTGATGCTGCTGTAAGCTGCCACCTGCTCACCATGCCACCCCCAATGAAAGTATAATCCAAATAAAGTACCTTTAAGCAGATGCAGCCTCCAGGCAAACTCCCCTGCTCCCGTAATACACATTTCAGATCACTGTCCCTAAACCCCTGATGAATAAAAATGGCTAGAACTTTGTTCCTTGCCTCCTTCCTCTCCTCCCTCCTCACCATCCCTTGCGATTTTCTTGACTGGTAATTATCGGAAAGCAGACACGCTTAGGTCAATGAACATGCACGCTTCTCCATCTGTGGGTTTTCAGGGCTGTGCCTCATGCCCACAACAGCCAGCACATCTGCAGCTCCCTGCAAGAGTGCTTCCTTTAGCATCTCAACACGTGGCACTGGATGGGAGGGGGAGAAGGGGAAGCAAGAGGTATTCTTGCTGGGGGAGGCTAAGGTAAGCTCCCCAGAGCAGAAGCCATATCTTACATCCCTTCTGAAACCTCTCTTCCACCCCCTGCACCCAACATGAGGTGGGCAGGAGGCTGAAAGCAGGAAGAATTCACTTCATCCCTGCTGGGAGACTAATGCCCTTGCCATTGCCACTGTCAGCTCTAAATTGTCAGAAGCCCCACAGTGGCAGCTCTGGCTCCTCCCTTCACATGCCCTCACAACCCTGCGATGACTTAGAAGCCTCACCAGGCTGGCTGGGTCAGCCTGCAAGCTCCTCAGCCCCCAAGCCTGGAAGGGACCCAAAGAAAGAAGTTTGTTTGGTTTTTTTCTGTGTAGAAATGGATGGGTGATTCAAGTAACCAGGTGCAGGCCCCAGGACAAATCACAGGACACATTAAAATACATCACAACCTATCCAACCACAACACACACACACACACACACAAAACACACACACACACAATTTAGTGAGCAACTACTGTGTGCAAGTTAATGAGAGCATTCAAAGTGGCTGAGAATAGCCAGGGAGGGGTTGATATACCAATATGTCAACTAAAAGTAAGATGTAGCCTTTTGGAAAATGGAATTTTCTTTAGAGAAATTGCCAGGAAACTAATACAATCCCCGTTCAAGCAATCTTTTATTTTTTTAACATCTTTATTGGAGTATAATTGCTTTACAATGGTGTATTAGTTTCTGCTTTATAACAAAGTGAATCAGCTATACATATACATATATCTTTTAAAAGCAGCATGACATACTGCAAAGAACAAGTTGTGGGTTCTTGTGTGGGTTTCCCTGCTTACTAGCTGGGTAGTCCTGGGAAAGTTATTTAAATTCTCAGAGTCTTAGTTTCATTATCTGCAAAATGGTGATGATAGTAATTTCTTCCTGTGGGATAAAATTGCGATAATGTATGTGTTATTGCAGTGAAAAAAGAATGCACACCATGAGGAATCACGGGGTGCTTCAGGATTTGGACTTCAGTGATTTTGGAGAGGGTTTAAAGAAGTGGGGATTTGCTCTGGATTGGATGCTGTCAGGAATCAGGAGTAATTCTATAATTGAATATCTCAATAAATCTTATCTAAAAAGAGGGATGATTAAAGCAAAGATAAAGATGTAATTAAACAAGCAGCAGTCACTCGTATTAGCCAGAATTGGGGGGGGGTAGAGTTTGGTCATTGCTATGATTTACATAATGTTCATATTTTGTCTCTGTTCAGATCTGATTACACAGTGGCCTTTTCAATCTCATGCTCTCCTGCTGAGCTATTTCGGCCCCCACAGTGGTCTTTCTTGGTTTTGATTCATCATGGTCACAGAGTGGCCTTGTCTGATTTTGATGTTCTGTGAGATTGTTTAGCAGGAGAACAGCAGGGCCCAGCTGATAGTACCAGGCTGGGTCCTAGCTGTGAGGGGCTGTTTGTTTTTTTCTTAGTGCCTCCCTTATAGCCAAGGGCAGATGAAGTTGGGTTGCTGAACATTAATCAGTGATAGCCAGGTTTTCACTTTTGCCAAGATTTTGCTGATCAGGAGGTTGGCTGGAGAATGTAGTCTGTAGCAGGACTAGTGTTAGTCTACTCTGCTTCAGGATGAGTTGTTGAGTTCTCCAATGTGACAATGGTTGTAGAGTAGCATTTCTAACTCTATCCAGGCTATATCAGCCAACTGTAATACTAACAATTATCAGAAACACAATGATGATTAGTCTAGGAAACAAGTGGCTTTTATTCTCCCAGCTGTTTTACTTATCTCGTAGTGTATTGGCATAGCAAGAAGTATTTGCTATAGTGTAAAATTCCCCTTGACTAGTCAAGAGAAAAATCAAGGGTAATGTGATTGTTTATAACAGCCCTGGCTACTGAAATTTGACTAGGTTGTTGGGCTTTCAGAGTTGAGCTTATATTATTTAAGATTTTTTCTAAGGTCAGAGACAAGTTTTGGATCATCTTTGCCAGTTCTATTATTTCTAATATGGGAATCACAACTCTAATAGTATACATGAAGAGGCAATCAGTTATCCCTTCTGGGAGTTCTCCAAAGTAGTTTGCATATGCCTCATTTTGGAGGTGACTGGGTAATCTGAGGGTAATTTAAAAATTATTTCTAGATAAACATGATCCTCTGGAGGAGTGGTAATTTTAAATCTCTAAAAATTATCCTGAATATACAAGATGAGTTAGTGTGATTTCTGATGTCCACATATGAAATAGTACCCTAATGGGGCACAGACTGTATTGGGAGCAAAAATGACATTTGTGACAATAGCAGTGAGCCCATTTTGTATCCTTCTAAGTTAATATAGTTTTTTTTTTGAGTCGGATTGAGCAGTTCTTGCAAAGCAGGCTGAAGCGTCTCTGAAGGTGTGTATAGGATATAGAGAATTTCCTGACAGAAGGAAGCAATTGTAGGTTTTTCCTTCTTCGAGTAAATGCAGGAGGCTGACTGCGTTTCAAGTGTCACAGCCACAGAGAGTGTGACAGGGAAAGCAGTATTTCCTAGGAGGTTATGCTTTTTTTCTCAATGAGAGAGTTTGCACAGCATGGGGAACCATTGAGTTTAGTGGAGAGCTAACACTAAGCTAATTGAAGTTTTGACATGTTTTGCTATTGCTGTTATAGCTCTTAGGCAAGGTGCTATGCCTCAGCTACTGGATCTAATGAAAGACCAAAATAAGCAATATACCTCTGACCATTCCCGTGGAATTAAGCTATTACATACCCCTAGTGCCTATCCAGAAACTTTATGAACAAAAAGGGAAAAAGCGTTTGTCAATCTAGAATCCCGGAAAAATCTTTTGACAGACAGGTATTGTATCAGTCTTTGTGCTTAAATATTAGTATGTTTATTTTAACTTGAAAGTTATTCAACATGGAAAGATATCTACATTTGCATATTGTACATATCTGGAAGATAAACTCTATTTTTAATTTTTCAGGTTATTTATAATACTAAGTTTGGGAGACAAAGTTCTCATAATAGTTTGACAAAAGTTGGAGATAATTAGACAAACCTAATTATTCTTATTATCCTTTCTTTTATAGGATGAATGGGCAAATCTTTTTGTTACTTAATGCTCATTTTAGGAAACCCAATGGTTGTTTAGATGTAAAAGACATTTTAATAGTTTTATCACTCTGCATTTGGGAAAGGCAAAATTAAGAATAGTTGTTAGAAGGGACTAAGTATAAGTCATAAACATCTAAAGCCAAAAATATTTATAGTTAGCATGGTAAAATTACCCAGTGATAAACAACAACATCTATTAGACAATTAACTTTTTTAAAAAAATAAGGAATCTTTAACAAATGATTTCAGACTGTGTCACAAAGCTCAGAGAGTTAACAATAATTTGGAGACAAAAAGGAACCTCTGATAATTTGGGCACAGAAAAACTTAGTCATTCTACAAAAAAAAAGACCCAAATTCTAATTTTACTCCTTTGGTACATTATTCATGCAACAACTTGTAATAAAGAATTTATTAATACACCTTTATATATTTGCACTTATGCATATACAGATATATAAATATGAAAATATGTAACAATCTCAAGCTTTTAACTATTGCTTTAAGTATAATTAACTTAGTATGTTAAATAAAACATATCATTTAAAATAACTATGAATGCTTCTTTATTTTTTAAATTTTTATTGAAGTATAGTTGCTTTACAATACTGTGTTAGTTTATACTGTACAGCAAAGTGAATCAGCCATATGTGCACATATATCCTCTCTATTTTGGATTTCCTTCTCATTTAGGTGATCACAGAGCACTGAGTAGAGTTCCCTGTGCTATACAGTAGGTTCTCATTAGTCATCTATTTTATACATAGTATCAATAGCGTATATATGTCAATCCCAATCTCCTAATTCATCCCACCCCACCCCCTTCATCCTTGGTATCCATACATTTGTTCTCTATGTCTCTGTCTCTATCTCTGCTTTGTAAATAAGATGGTCTATACTAATTTTTCAGGTTCCACATGTATGCTTTAATATACGATATTTGTTTTTCTCTTTCTGACTTACTTCACTCTGTATGACAGTCTCTAGGTCCATCCACATCTCTACAAATGACCCAATTTTGTTCCTTTTTATGGCTGAGTAATATTCCATTGTATATATGTACCACATCTTCTTTATCTATTCCTCTGTCGGTGGACATTTAGGTTGCTTCCATGTCGTGGCTATTGTAAATAATGCTGCAATGAATATTGGGGTGCATGTGTCTTTTTTTAAAAAATTTAATTAATTAAATAATTTTTGGTGCATTGGTTCTTCACTGCTGCCTACAGGCTTTCTCTAGTTGCAGCGAGCAGGAGCTACTCTTTGTTGCGGTTCGCGGGCTTCTTATTGATGTGGCTTCTCTTGTTGCAGAGCACAGGCTCTAGGCGTGTGGTAGTAGTTGCAGCACGCAGGCTCTGTAGGCGTGTTGTGGCATGTGGGATGTAGAGCGCAGCTCAGTAGTTGTGGTGCACAGGCTTAGTTGCTCTGCGGCACGTAGGGTCTTCCTGGACCAGGGCTCGAACCCGTGTCCCCTGCATTGGCAGGTGGATTCTTAACCACTGCGCCACCAGGGAAGGCCCTATGTGTCTTTTTGAATTATGGTTTTCTCTGGGTATATGCCCAGTAGTGAGATTACTGTGTCATATGGTAGTTCTGTTTTTAGTTTTTAAAGGAATTTCCATACTGTTCTCCATAGTGGCTGTATCAATTTACATTCCCACCAACAATGCATGAGGGTTCCCTTTTCTCCACACCCTCTTCAGCATTTATTGTTTGTAGATTTTTTGATGATGGCCATTCTGACCAGTGTGAGGTGATACCTCATTGTAGCTTTGATTTGCATTTCTCTAATAATTAGTGATGTTGAGCATCTTTTCATGTGTTTGATGGCCATCTGTATGTATTACTGCTTCTTTAAAAAGCAAAATGAAAATAATATCCATTATCTTTTATACATTTCTATTTCTCTGTAATTACTGTACCAAGTATAACTAACCATTTATATTTTCTTATCTTTAATCAAAGTACTGAACTTTTCTTTCCTGAAACGTGAGAGAAAACTAGAGGACAGAAAATAAAAAGTTGTTTAGCTATGTTTGTCTCCATGAACAATTATTTCATATTTTAACAGTTTTAGAAGGCAAAAAAATGTACAAAATATCATCCAAAACTTTTGTATATTTTGTTAGTTGATTGCCATTAAAAAATAAGAATATAGCTATATTTGTATCTTTTTTTTTTCTTTTTGGAACTGTCCAGACAGCCAAAGATTATTTACAATGAACTTGGGTCTAAGGTTTTAAAATTAGCTAAGTATCTGGAAATTACAACTTAGCTAACACACTGAATTCTTTCAATATACAGCATTTTTTAGAATTTCATAAACAAAGTTTTGAAAAGATTTTTTTCATTCTGTTTAGTTGAATACAATTTTATACATATAATTTTAATTTAAACAAGTTATGGAAACAATACTAACTTGTTTAACTTATAAAACCAATGTAGAAAATTTAAGAAGTTTGAATTATGAGACATTTAAACCTGGTTTTGCATAAGCCAAGATAGTGTGCTAAAGATATCAAATCATACCAAAATTCTTCTTTTATCTTGAAACTAAACCCTCTTCTTTTTTTTTTTAACATCTTTATTAGAGTATAATTGCTTATCACACAGTGGTGTGTTAGTTTCTGCTTTATAACAAAGTGAATCAGGTATACATATACACATGTCCCCGTATCTCTTCCCTCTTGCATCTCCCTCCCTCCCACCCTCCCTATCCCACCCCTCTAGGTGGTCACAAAGCACCGAGCTGAACTCCCTGTGCTATGCAGCTGCTTCCCACTAGCTATCAGTTTTACATTTGGTAGTGTATATATGTCCATGCCACTCTCTCACTTTAAACCCTCTTCTTTTTTTAAAGCAATTAAATTTTTTTTCTTTTTTTAAATTAATTAATTTATTTTTTGGCTGCATTGGGTCTTCATTGCTGCACGCGGGCTTTAGTTGCAGCAAGCAGGGGCTTTGTTGCAGTGTGCGGGCTTCTAATTTTGGTGGCTTCTCTTGTTGTGGAGCACAGGCTTTAGGCGCCCAGACTTCAGTAGTTGCGGTGCGTGGGCTCAGTAGTTGTGGTGCATGGGCTTAGTTGCTCCGCGGCATATGGGATCTTCCCGGATCAGGGATCGAACCTGTGTCCCCTGCATTGGTAGGCACATTCTTAACCACTGTGCCACCAGGGAAGTCCCTAAAGCCTCTTCTTATTTTCTTATAGCTATAGCAACAAGGCTATTATGCTTTTCAGTGCACACAGAAAGTAAGACAGTTTAATAAATTAAAATTTTCTTTTAGACAAATTTGAGTTTATTTGGACTAAATATTCCTAGAGTGTATGCAAGACAACTAAATTGTTTTGTGATAAAATTAATATTTAAAGTTTCACAAGACAGGAAAAAGACAGTGGAACAGAAAAAATATGAGAGGGTCAGCTGCAGTCAAATGTATAATTATCAACTGTAAAGGGCTAGTTATGTTTCCTCTGCAAGGAAAAGAAAGAAAGTTCACACGTAGAAATACAGATTTTGAGATATACACACAAAAAAGAGAGTACATATAGCTGGTTTTGACATAACGTGGGCCCTTGATAAGTTTATCAAGCTGTATAATTAAAAAGCCAGCACTTTTTAATCTTCCAAATATGGAAACCAAGGAGGTGATATTTACTACGTTAAACAAACTGACCTCTCTTTTAGACAAAGAAGACAATCTCCTCCAGAGGGTTTCTTTTACTTTTTGCTCTAAAGTACCTCTCCTGTTTATGTTCAAAGCTCCCCCAAAGGGACCACTGCAATTTTAAATCGTCCCTGGTGAAATTGGGCCAGTTAGGGGGCTAAGTGCACAAATTAGCATTATGGGGGGAAAACATGAAGGAAGAGGTGTTTAGCCTGGAAGTGGTGCATTTTTAGACTAAGAAAACCCCATGAGAACTCAACCATCTGTAAAGATGGCGGTGGTGAACTTTGTGCGTCCAGAATTTGGCCAAAGGCCAATCGCCACCAATGAGGGGCCAGATGAAAGCCCCTGATTCCGGGTAGATGAAACTAAAGGAAGCAGGTCTCAGGGACACAAAGACAAGATTGAGAAATCTCTATAAGGCTTTGAAATGATAAACTGAGATAAAGTTTGTCAGAAGGACAATGGTCTGAGGAGACCTGAACTCCTCAGTCCCTGGGGCCAGCTCAAGGACAAATTTATTGAATCTATGCTGTCCTCTCCTTATAGATTGTTCCTCTTATAAACAAACAGCATTAAAGACACTTAGACAAGCAGAGAGACTATAGGAGCATGTGTTAGAAGGCTAGAAAACAATTTTACCAGGGAACAATACAAATCCGAACAGATAACCAAAAATACCCCAAGGGATCTCATTCTTAGAAAAGCAAAATAAACCCAAAGCTGAAGGACTTCAATGAACTATCAGACTGCAATTCAGCACGAACTTATCTCCCAGATATGGGCAGGCTGGCACCTCAAACAGGTAGACAGAAGGAGTCTCAGATGCGGGCACTGTTACTAAGTGGAACATCTGGGTCCAAGGCAGTGAGGGCTGCAGCTGAGTGTTGGTGAACCCCTGTTTCTGTCAATGTCATCCAGCCAAAGACCACCAGGAGCACACCTGGGTTGGACTTATTGCTCTTTGCCTCTAGGGAAAACGTACACTTTGGGGGACAGTGGGGTGTTGGGGTGTCTCCCTTTGCTGCAACGGGCAATAAACCCAACTTGAACAAAGCCAGGTGTATTCCTGGTGGCCTTTTGCTGGAGGGCATTGACAACACATGAAGCCAGAGGGCTCCACCTTTGCCTTCCACCATTTACTGGCTGTGTGACCTTGAGCAAGTTATGTGAGTTCTCTGATACTCAGTTTGCTTGTCTGTAAATTGGACATTGTAACAGTATCCACTTCTTTGGGCTGCTGCAAGACCTGGTAGTAAAATTTGTTTGAAAAAAACAAAAATGTGGGGAATTCCCTGACCGTCCAGTGTTTGGGACTCCACGCTTTCACTGCTGGGGCGCGGGGTTCGATCCCTGGTTGGGGAGCTGGGGTCCCGCAGGCCGCATGGCTGCAGCCAGAAAACCACCAAAACAAAAAAACCCCACAAAGATGTGATAGCTAGGTCATGTCTGAAGCGATTCCTAGGCTAAACAACTCAGGGATCCAGCGGCCTAGTGAATCTGCGTGCCTGTGATTTTGCTGTAGACAGAGAGCACTGCTTTGCTGACTCTGGAGCTGGTCTGAGGGAAAGGCTTATAGGCTGCAGTGGGCATTTCCCCTCAGTCAGAGAACCCTCCACCTGAGAGTAATTTCTCCAACCCCCATCCCTGACATATTGTCTAATTGTCTGTAGTACACAATTTAGCAACACCCTTGGGTAATGGGAAGAACACCAGACTTGGACTTAGAAGAACTGCGTTTGAATCCTAGCTCTTCCAGTGCCAGCTGTGGGCTTCAGATGCCTCAGTTTGCTCATGTGTAAAATGGGCATAACAACCCTACCTCGTATGCTATGGGATTAACAGGGATTACGTTTGTGCAAGAGGGGTAGGGTGATAAATTAGTTGACATAAAGGTTTCTCCTAAGAAGGGTACAGTCCTTTTTAAGGAAAATACTCAGATACGCCAGTTTCAGGGAAGGAGGTGCTCTGATGGAAAGGACTGGAAGATAACACATATGTAGCTAAATTGCTTTTCATAAGAAATAAACATGAACTTGGGGTGGGAGAGAAGAAAAAAGAGGAAATGAGGGAAGGGAGAAAGGAGCAATAGTGGATGCATGGCAGGAGGATGGAGTTTGCAGAGAAATTCCAAGTAGCAATGTAGCCAAGGACTTTTAAATACAGGAATGTCTAGTCATCAATTTTTAATTGTTTGTGTTGCTATAGCATATGCCCTTCCATCCACCCAAACATCGCTAAATTCTGTTACTTGCACAAATCCTTTATGTGAGTGGTTTTTACAGAAATCCAGGAAGAAAAGCAGCATTCCCAATCTGGTGTGACAAAAAATAGAAAGCAGGGAGTGGCCATGGAAGATGGACTGGATGTGAATCAGAAGTTCATTAGGAGCCCAAATTCAGAACCAAATTTGGTCATAGGATTCTGAGCTCCCTTAGAATTCTCAGAAATCTTGGGGAAGACACTGGGCCTCCCTGGCAAGGCGTGGCATAGGGGCTAGAGCCAATTTTATCTGACTTTGAAAGGACAGGCTAAACCCTCTGTTTACATGCGCACATAGGGCAGGCCAAGCATAGGTAGATGCTCAATGTTAGTTGTGTCTGAGTCTCCATTTGGTTAATATCTCTAATATGTTTTCCAGATGAGCCTGTAAGTCCCCTCAGGCAAGGGCTTTGTCCTGAAATCCTCCCATTACTCTGTATTCTCCTCAAAACCTGGCAAAGTGCTGGATACAGGATAAGAAGAGAAGAGAGAATATCAACAGGAGAAAGGCCAGGCCCTAATTATTAACAAGAACCGCTATTATTACTGTTGTGCTGTGTCCTAAGCTGAGGTGTGTTGCAAACCCAGTCTGGCTTGCTACAAAGCCTGAACCCCTAACCACTGCATTGTACGGCCCCCCTCAGGGCCCATCACATCTTGCCTTGCCCCAAACGATCTTCCCTAGAGTCAGGCGTGGTTCGGGGAGCTGGTAAGGCTCACAAGATGAAGGAATGGGGGGCCAAAATGCAGAGTAGAAGGTGTGTCCATAGGGAACTGTGATTTCTTTTTTGAGGTTTCCCTAGCAACCCCGCCAGCTCCCTCCCCAGAAACCAGCTTGGCTTGCCATGGAAGATTGCCCTGGCTTGTAGGGTTGCCAGAATTAGCAAATAAAAATCCAGGGCACCCAGTTAAATCTGACTTTCAGATAAACAATAAACACATTTTTTAGTATAAGTATATCCCAGACAGTAATTGGGAACATACTTATCCTAAACAAGTTTTTTGTGGTTTATCTGAAATTCAAAGTTAATTGGGTGTCGAGTATTTTATCTGGCAAGCTTACTTGCCTGGACATCATACTTCAGAGAGTAAAGGAATGGGGGGCTTTTAGAATTTCCTCTTCAGTGGCTTCAGCATGGGGAAACTGACGCAGGCTGTCTTGCACAGCCCTTGAGGGAACTTCTTCAAGGACTGTGCTTATGGCCCTGCGTGGGTGCGAGTGCTGGTGTAGGCTGACCAACTTGTCCCAGTTTGCCTGGCGTTTACCTAGGTTTAAGCATGGAAATTCCCACATCTCAGGAAACTTCTTCGTTCTTGGCAAACCAAGACAGTTGGTCATCCTAGTGAGGACCATACCTAGAGGAGCACGCGGCTGAACTGCTGGGTGAGTCTCAAAGGGTCTCAGTACTCCTCAGCATAGTTCCTCAGGTCCATTTAAAAGATGAAGAGGTTCCGGGGAAGTCTAGGAATCCTGGATCTGAAAGGCGTTGGTTCTAGAGATCATTCAAGTTCAGCTTCTGTTTGTTAAATGCTTATCAAACATTTTCAGAGATACTCTGTCACCTCCCCTAGTTATTATTATTATTATACCGTAGCATAGGCACTGTGCTTACTATGTTCATTATCTTGTGTAATCTTCTCAATAACTCCACGAGGTCACTATTATTATTGTTCATTTTTTGGAATGAAAACATGGAGACCCAGAGAGGTTGAATTGCCCCAAGTCACAGAGCTGGTATTTGGTAGAGCTGATATTCAAGCCCAGGTGTGTCTGACTTCAGAGTCTATGTTATTAGTCACTCTGCTCCGCTGCTCACAGAGAGCTCTGATCATCTGGAAGGCCCACTTGATACCTTGCTAAAAATCCTTCATGCTGCAATCCTATCAACTTCCTTCTTGATTTATCAACAGAGAGAGGATGGTTACTCCCAGGAAACCCAGGACTAGCCACTCTCTCTAAACTCAGCTTTAACTGGGACAGCCAGCCCCACCCCAGCATTCCCCAGCCACCTCCATGTCCCGTTTTTGAGGAAATCCGAGGACAGTAGGGGAGCTCTTGCCCCAGAATGAAGAACCCTACTGGCTTTTTAGGCTTGTAGCTTAGGCTCAGTGGCTCTCTCTAAGGCCAGCTCCTTGGAGGGTGTCTCATGGGCTGAGAATTGAATAGAGCTTCTGTGGCTGGGCAGCAACCGTAAGGCCAGGGTAGAGAGAACATACTGGTGAGGATTTGCTTTCCTTCCTGAAGGTTTCTGCTGCGGGGAGGGAGCAGAGGCTAAGGAAGCTGCTGACACTCTATCCTTTGAAATCCTTCCAAGAACTGCTGGATTCAGCTTGTGGAAATAATTGCAGTGCTTTAGGAAATTTGAAGGATTTTCAAGGATAACCCAAGAGGCATGTAAAACCCTCTTTGGAGGGTCCTCCAGGGGAATTGCCTCTTAGACTTTATGGTTTTGGACTAATTGTGCTTTAAAAAAGAACCCAGTTCCCTCCAAGGGCCAGGGTGTCTACAGCCTAGGAAGGGGCAGTCCAGGATGGAGGAGTGCATTAACCCCTCCCTGCGCCCCTTGTGCCCCCTTGGCTGTCACAGACAATTCCAGAGCAATCGAGTTCCTAGGTGGGGAATGGTTGGAGGGTGGGAGCTCCCCCAAGGCTCAGTGCCTGCCGCATCCTATTCAGTGGCAGGAGGAGCCCATGCTGGTGGGGAGAGCAACCACCCAGTATTCCTCCTGGTCTCAGCCCAGGGTATGGGAAGAGGGGAGGGGGAAAGCAATCCTCAGCCCTGTGGGGCATTTGCGCTAAGCTCTGGCCCCATGATTTGTGCTTACGTGGAGTATGCAGCTCTCAGCAGGGAGAACTGAGACTCCCCTTCTTCTCCATCCTGGATGCTGACACAGTTTCCCAAGGAAGGCACCACAGCCTCGAGGGTAGACAATCCACTCCATAGGAGCGTGGCTTTGCGTGAGGTATTGTCCACAGCCCAGAGCGACTCCTTTGAATCAGGCAAGCAGCCAGGGATGAAGGGCTTGGCCTGGCTTCTCTGAATGGACAGCAAACTTTGATGATGATGATGATGATGATGATGATGATGATGATGATGGAGGGGGCAGAATCATATCTCTGAAAAGGCAGTCCTGGGCAGCAGCTTTGAAAGGGAGGCTTGAGCAGCTGCCTGAGCGGGTCCCTTCAGTGGCAGACGTAGCCCTCACTGTTCGTGGGATCAGCAGAGGGGCGAGGAGGGGCCTTGTTCCCCTGGAAGGTGGAGGAACCGGCCTCTTGTGCTGAGGACCTTTCTTGTATTCAAGGGCTCATGTCTTCACCTCCCACGGGGAGCAGGACAAGAGCAACCCCTCTTCCCCATCCAGCTGTACCTCAGGAGGGGTTCCTGGGAGTACTCTCCTGCGGCTGGAGGTCAGTGTTTTGGAAACGCAGGCAAAGAAGGGTGTGGGCGGCATGGGGGCTGGCCTATCTGCCACCGTGAGGACTTCTCTCTTGTGATCCACCAGCATCAGTGGAGCAGACTCAAGGGACTCACAGGCTGCTGTCCCTCAATCTGCCTGAAGCATTTTTCGAATGAGATTTTCAATAGAAAAACCAAGGCATTGCATATAATTACAATTGTCCCTTGGTATCCGCAGAGGATTGGTTCCAGGACTGGTGAAGATACCAAAATTTGCTGATGCTCAAGTCCCACAGTCAACCCTCAGCCCTCGGTATCCACAGGTTCTGCATCCAAGTATTCAACCATTCGCAGTTGGTTAAATCCAAGGATGCGAACCCCAGGATACCAAAGGCTGATTGTACAAATTCCCACTGCACTAAAGTGCGTAGAGTGAAAAGTCTCCCTCTTGCTCCAAGCCCCCTATCCCCTTCCCCAGAAGCAGGCCACTCTTATCAGGCTATGTGCATCCTCCCAGAAAGATCAGAGATCTCTCTTGAAAGTGTTTCCTTTTTTTCTGAGTTTGTTTCAACCTTAACTTTACATTTTTTAAAAATCTTTATTGGAGTATAATTGCTTTACAATGGTGTGTTAATTTCTGCTTTACAACAAAGTGAATCAGTTATACATATACATATGTTCCCATATCTCTTCTCTCTTGCATCTCCCTCCCTCCCACCCTCCCTATCCCACCCCTCTAGGTGGTCACAAAGCACTGAGCTGATCTCCCTGTGCTATGCGGCTGCTTCCCACTAGCTATCTACCTTACGTCTGGTAGTATATATATGTCCATGTCTCTCTCTCGCTTTGTCACAGCTCACCCTTCCCCCTCCCCATATCCTCAAGTCCATTTTGCACTAGGTCTGTGTCTTTATTCCTGTCTTACCACTAGGTTCTTCATGACATTTCTTTTTCTTAAATTCCATATATATGTGTTAGCATACGGTATTTGTCTTTCTCTTTCTGACTTACTTCACTCTGTATGACAGACTCTAGGTCTATCCACCTCATTACAATAGCTCAATTTCGTTTCTTTTAATGGCTGAGTAATATTCCATTGTATATATGTGCCACATCTTCTTTATCCATTCATCCGATGATGGACACTTAGGTTGTTTCCATCTCTGGGCTATTGTAAATAGAGCTGCAATGAACATTTTGGTACATGACTCTTTTTGAATTATGGTTTTCTCAGGGTATATGCCCAGTAGTGGGATTGCTGGGTCATATGGTAGTTCTATTTGTAGTTTTTTAAGGAACCTCTATACTGTTCTCCACAGTGGCTGTACGAGTTCACATTCCCACCAGCAGTGCAAGAGTTCAACCTTAACTTTAATGACTCCTCTTTTGTGACCTCAAGTTTAACCATACACAAAGTAGAGAAAATGGTATAATGAACCTCCATGTCCCCATCACCCAGCTTCAATAATTTTCAACATTTAACCAATGCTATTTCATCTAATCTTGCTATTGTAATTTTCTGGGGGAGGAAAAAAATCTCAGGCATCATGACATTTCACCTCTAAATAGTTCTCTATGCAACTCTAACTGATATAAGATCCTTTTAAAAAACATAATTACCATGCTATTATTACACCTAACAAATATAAGAAAGTCCTTAGTATTATCTAATCTCCAGTGACTGATTTTGAGTCCCACTATCTACAAATTGCATGTAACTTGCCCTGGCTGGAGCTGAACGTGGACACCCTGCTTAGCCTGAGAAGTACAAAGGGTTGGAGACTTGGGCCACAGCAGCCTGAAACCTGTCCATGCTCCCCCGGCTCTTCTTGTTCAGGCCAGAGGCTCTCTGTGTAAACATTCTTTTGAAGCAGAACAATCTTCCAAGCAATTTCTAAGCAATGAGAGTCTGGAGAGGTGCATTCTCTAGAGGTGGCTCTGTCCCTTGCCTGCTGGGTGGCATTGGGAGAGCTGCCTCTGTACCCCATCAGCAAACTAGAACAAATAACATTGGTCCTCAGAAGCTAGGTGAGTATTTGACAGCCAAGGATAGTAGTATTATTTCTGCTGTGCTCAGAGATTGTATCAAACATACGGCCCCTCCGCAGGGACCACTGTGCCAAGACTGGCTGAGTTTTCATTTTGGTGAAGGTGGATTATGTGGACAACTTATTTCTCCACGTTGCTAGTATCTATTTGGTGCTCCCCAGACACTCCTTTCCTGAGCTTATTCATCTGATTATTCTGGCTTCCAGACTACGCTTCACTCTATCCCTAAGCCATGGGCATCTCCTCATCACAAATACACATCCAACTCACCCCCTGCCCCCATTCATCCTTGCACTGCTCTCTGAATCTTCAGGAGAGGAGAAAGAGCACCCTCTACTTCCTCCCACCCCATGCCAGCTCAAAGTATGTGACATCTCTGGCCCTCAGCCCTCAGTTCTCTTGGCCAGAAAGGCAAGGCCACCAATCGGCATGAAATTGGGTGTGGAAAGTTCTAGCTCAAGTGCCTAGGAAATAATATATTGTCTGCCAGCCAGCCCTCTGTGCCAGGGCTAGAAAAGCTATAAGAATAAGCCACTTGCCTTCTTAAATTTGATCTGGGAGGACATTATCTTGGGGAGGAGAAGCAAAGCCTCAGCTCCGCAGCCCCAGTGTTAGCAGGTGACCTCAGGTACTGTGCCTTCTATGTTTCCCTTTACAATCTTTTTTAAGAACATGGAGAAGTGGCCTGCCAGATTGGGCACTTGAGCCCTTATTTACTTTCCTGGGAGAAATTCACTGGAATTCCCTGAATTTCAGAGTTCACTCTATATAATGGAGCAAAGAGAACCCACTTGCCCAGTGGCCTTCAAGAATCTGGTAATGTGGGATCACACAGCAGAGAGGGGAGGTAATATCCAAACATTTTGGAGTTATTTGCAAGAAAGCTGCACAACCAAAGCAAGCTATGATCAAGGGGGCCCAGATCCTCTGAGGTACCATCAGAATTACATTAAGCAAACTGTTTACTAGTTTCATACAATCCTGTATTGTTTCCACAGGCACCCAGTGCAGGCAGCAGGCTGCCACCAAGAAGGCTGGCAGTGCCCTCTTGAGGAATCCCTGGGTACTGCCGGGGACCCAGCTGGACTCTGGAGAATATTTGCCAAGGGCAGCCAGCAGAACCATTGGAAGCAGAATCACAGAAATAGGTGGGTTTGGATAGATTTTTTAAAAAGCCCCCTTGGGGACCTAGAAAAAACCCTACGAGGCCTGTGGGAAAGGCTCAGGAAAAGGGTGGTGAGTGGGTGCTGAGGCAGAGTGTCAGGCCCTACAGAGCCACTGTAACACAGTAGATCCTGGGGAGCTGGGAATCCTAAGGCACCAGGGACAGTGAACAAGACACAGTCACCTGGCTGAGCCCCTTTGCCATCCCAGGCATAAGAACAAGGTGCAGACTGGAAGACATGCTCCATCAAGGACCGTGGTGAGAGAAAAAGAAAGAGAGACAGAGAGAAGCAGAGACAGAGATGGAGAAACAGAGACACAGAGATTGAGACTTGGGGAGAAGACAAAATGAATAGTATGGCAAGAGAGCTGGAGGAAAGGAGAAGAGAAATGTTGGGGAATATGGTTGAAAAATTGGTATCTGTGAATTTACTGGGAACGCATATTTTCCTCCAAGTAGCTTCGCAGTCCCCAGAGCTGCTGCTGGGAATCCAGGGGCAGATTTGTGAGAAGCTCAGCCTGAGAGATTTCCCCTGCATATGGAGCTGTCTCATCTATTCGAGCTGTAAAAAAAACATCTCTCTCATCCCCTAAATCAGAACCCTCAAAGTTTGCACTCAGCTTCTTCTGCCATCTGAGAAGCTGAGGGCACACATTTGGCCCATTTGACTTCTTGCTTTTGGTCCCCCCTCTCCTCCAGGGCCATTCTCACAACAACCATCCAGAAGTTAATTGTTGGCACAATCCTACAACTCAGTTTCCTCAGTAAGTGGAGTCTGTGGCTGGAGAACAGGGCTGGCGAGGTCAGGGATCCTGGGACCCTCTACCATCAGTCATATGGCCTTAGTCTGGTCTGCTCCAGAAAGCTACTATTATACGGTTCTGCCAAAGGGGCAGTGTTTACAGGGATCCTTTCTCCTTGGGGCTGGTATAAGAGCAGAGGATATAGAGTTCTAGGACTCTGGACAAGCCTCAACTACTGCAGGACTCAGGAACCGAGGGGACCTACAAGAGCATCTGCAGAAGATTCACCCATTTCCTAACAGAAGAGCCCAAGCCAGAAACGTGACCAAGGTCACAACGCAAAGAGAAAACTGTAAGACACAATTTTGCCTCTCTCCCCACCGTAGGAAGATTCTAGACTCTGCTCAATATCTCCTTCCTCTCCTCTCTTACCCCAAGGCAAAGCCATGGGGAAAATTAGGGAGGTGGCATCCCTTACTTCCCTGGAGTCTTAATGGTACTCTTCCATTTATATGCCAACCAGTTTCCTTATAGGCCGTCCATGGGAAGATGTGGGCCTCAAGGTCAAGAGAGTCGTGTCTCTCTGAGATTCCTGAAGGGATAGGGAACACGAACAAGGAGCTAGGTAGACACTGGTTAAGGTTCAGTTCTTCTAGAAAACCTTCCATAGGCTAATCCCACCCAGTCCTGGGCACTCAAATACCTTCACAGTCTTTAGAAATAAATATTATTAGGGTTAGTATCTTATTCCCTTGTTTTTGCTACTTGGCTATTTTTTCTTAGTGTTTCTCTGAGGAAAGAACCATATTACTTTCCCCTTCCCTCCATCCTCACTGGCACCCATGGCTTCACCTCAACCCAGTCCCTGCCTCTCACCAGCCTGGGTTCAGCTCTCTGATGACACTATTCTCAGGGTGGGATATTGACTACCTAATTCCCAGATTGTGTTCTCGTGTCAAAGTCAATTACCTTCCATGGAAATCACCCACATCCCTAACTCTGACCTTTTCTTAAGCCTATTCTGTGAACCTGCACAACAGGTCTTGCCCCGTCCCTGGGTCTCTGTTATCCTGTCTATAAAAATGATTACAATTCTAGTTTTCTCCAGCTTGGTCAAAATCTGTTCGTGGAATCAACAGCTTGTGTTTTGTCCTCATTCAGTTGAAACTAAGAAGGATTTGGAGGAAATTATTTTAAAAGACAATTTTTCTTTTCTCTTGTGTTTCTGGAGCTGGGATGGCAGGGAAGGAACGTTTATTTTCCAAACGGTGGTGGGGAGAGTAATGGTGGATAGGGTCAAGGGCAGCTAGGAGTGAGGGGTGGGGTTGGGGCAGAGTTGGAAGGACTGGGAGGTGGCATCTAGGTTTTAGACCCTGACTGCCTCGTCAGGGCTACTACCTTCCTGGCTTCTGACACTTGTGCTGCCCCATCCCACACCAAATAGATCCAAGGATCAGTTGGAGACCTGCAGGACCTCTTTTTATTTCCACCCCCAAACCACATTTCCAGATGTCTCTGCAGCAAAGTGAAATTCCACACAGGCAAGCCTTAGGGGGGGAAAAAAAGAAAAAAATGAGACAATTGGCAGTGAAAAGCAGAAAGAAGATGGAGGCCTTAGAGAAGGGAGTATCCCTGAGGAGGTGGGGACAAGGGGAGGAGAAGGGGAGGAGGAGAGGAGGAGGAAAGCGGGCCTGTCCCTTTAAGGGGGTTGGCTGTCAATCAGAAAGCCCTTTTCATTGCAGGAGAAGAGGACAAAGATACTCAGAGAGAAAAAGTAAAGGACCGAAGAAGGAGACTGGAGAGACCAAGATCCTTCCAGCTGAACAAAGTCAGCCGCAAAGCAGACTAGCCAGCAGGCTACAATTGGAATCAGAGTCCCAAAGACATGGGTGAGTTTCAAAAACTTTAGCATGGAAAATTCAAGCCAAAGCACAGGAATTTGCAAGAACTTTGCGGTTCGGGGTTTCTAATGGTTGAAATGAGCTGTGTTTTGGCACCTGTTTTCTTTTTAATTCCTTAGCACGCAATTAAATTAACTCCTTTGCTGTACTGAGAATGATGCTTTATTGTCAAAGAACTCCAGCAGCACGTGGAGAGTCCCACAGGTCCTTGGAGAGAGTGCCCGGCGGGCTGGATGTGGTCATGTGTTCTCTTACCCCCTCACTTCCCTCTACCTTCTCTTTTCCCCTGGTTCCCAGGCCCCTGTAATGGCCCAGTCAGCTGACATCCCTGGTTTTGCTGGAGGAAACTAATGTTGGCTGGCCCTCAGCTGTTCAAAATAATTGCTTGCTTGATACAAAATTTGGACCCTGCTGGGCATCAGAAGGAAACTGGGAGAGATGGGCTCAGGCTTGGCCATGGCTGAGGAGGCCAATCTCAGGTTCAGGAAATGAAAATAAAGTCCTCAATGGCTTTACCATAGGGAACGGATATGGGTAAGGGTGTGTGTGTGTGTGTGTGTGTGTGTGTGTGTGTGTTTGTGTGCGTGCATGCACATGTCTGGGTGACCATATGTAGCAAATATTAAAGACTTAGCCTTCCTGAGGCCATGGCTCAGACTCTAAATCCTTGCTATGACAAGGAGGTTGATGGGACCTTAGGGCTCTTACTGACTTGGTTGAGTACTGAGGGCTTCTCTGTAGAGAAGCTATGAGGTCTGAGGTCTGGTCTCTGGTGGTGTCTACTCAGAGCAAGGTGTGCAGAGCACAAGGGTCTTTGTCCACACAGGATGCCACAGAAACATGTAGACATTTCTCACATTTGGCAAAACAAGAGCAGCAGCTTGAATACATCCTAAATGAAATGAGAATCAATTGTCCTGAGTATTCACCATCAAATGTAATACTCAGAAGGCTCCAACAACATCCATGGAGATAGGTTTTCAATTATACTAAGCTGGTGTCAGACTTTAGGTTGTTTCATCCTGAAACACTGAGAGAGCTTTTTGAAGCGTGTATTCAGGCAGGATAATTAAGAGGGCAGAGAACTTGTCTAGAAGTTAACACAACCAGGTTTGAATCCCAGATCTGCCACTTATGAACTTCGTGACATTGGGTAGGTTGCTGTGAATGATCACTTCATCATCTGGAAAATGGGGATAACGATAACTGCTTTGTCTACTTTCAGGGTTATAAAAATCAAATAATAATGATGTGGGAGTCCTTTGAAAATGGGCAAGCTCTAGAACAATTGTAAATAATAATCATACCAATTATTATATAATAATGCATGTACAGGCTGACTCTTCTTTACAAAGTGTTTGGGCTTTCTTTGTATGTACTCTGTGCACTTGGGTAAGAATCATTTGTCCAATTGAGTGTGGCCAGGTGAGAAGTGAATGTTGGAGGAACTCAATTCCTGCCCTAGGTAACATCAAGAACCCTACCTAATGTCAAGGCAGCTGATTGGGTAGCTTGTGAATTAAAAAAAGGAGAGGGAGTAAAGAAGGATGCTGAATATTACTTCCTTAGAGGATGAAAGCCCTGAGGAAAAGGCAGGAACAAATAAGGTGACCATAGGGATAGTTTCCTGTTATGGAGGCTGGATGATTTCCTTCAGGGGAGATTACCATAGTGAGGGCACAGTAGAGGTTGTGTATTGGATACCAGATCCTGGGGGTGGGCCATCCTTGGGCCAGGTGCACATGATGGAGTAGCCATTGAGTTCTCAGTTATTCAATGACAAAGTATCTCAAGTACTTTGTAAATAATAGACCATCTCCAGCAAGGTACTGAACTGCTACTACTTCTGACATGGAGTGTTTGCTGTTTAACAATTGTAGTAGACAAATTATATCGTGGAATCTGGGATTGGAAGGAATTTAAGAAGCTGCCTGAGCTTATTCTCAATGCAGGATTCCCTTCTACAACAGCCAATTAAACATTCCTACAGCTTCTTCTTAATCACCCCCAGGAACAGGGAGCTCACTACCTCAACCATACAGAATCCAGTAGGATTGGAAGTGAAGAGGAACAGGGAATTCAGTAGTGTCCACACAAAAGGTTTACGGGGGAAATGATAATTCATTAAAACTTGTCCTGACTTGGGAGAGGGATGTTCCAAATGAGTCTTTGGGATAACAATGGAACCGGAAGAGAGCCAAAGAGCAGTAGCTGATTATTCTCTGCTTAGTAACATAATGCCATTACTGAACAGCAAAACATTGGCTCCTGCAAAGCCTGATGTCTGAGAACAGTGGCTGTTACCCCGGTAACCAGACTATGATGCTTCCCTCCAAAGGTGGCTGTTTGCCGAGCAGAGTAGTTTTGGCTGGCTCAGAGTAAGTGAATGTAGCCTAGGCAAAAAGTGTGGAGGCAGAGCAGGGGTCCAGTTTTTTACAAAATGCCTGAAGACTATCTGAATCCCATCACGATGGCCAGAATGCTGCAAGAATGCCAGGAGCTAAAAAGAAAGCAGATTCAAACCAGCACATTCACTTACCTTTCCTAGAGACACTGACCAAAATGATCATAGGTAGCCTTCCCCACCCCACTCCTCACCTTGGCCCTGCAGAGCCAGAGGCGCTCTTGGAGAGCCAGGCAGATTGAAAGGTCTGCTCTGCTTCGAGGACCTTTTGCTCTGGCTCTGTGCTAGGAAATCCAACAATTTACTCAATAGCCTGACAACTAGAACTATGCTCTCAAATCTCTCTGAGTAGTAACAAGGCCCAAGAAACCCCTGGGAAATGGGTGGGAGGGGAAATATAGTCTCCAAACCTATGAAGGCAGAACCCCAGCCAGTGGAATCTTTTTCCCTTGTTACCTTTTTGTGTATTAACTTAAATCCTTGAAAACCATCCCCAGGATTCCTGGTGCTGAAAGAAATCAACAGTAGAAATGCCCTCCTTGCCCACAGAACTTCAGGTCCAGAGAACATCAAGTCAGGGCAGTGACCTGATCAGGAAGGGTCACAGCAGCCATGGGAAGTGAACAGAGTAGCTTTCCCTTCCTTTCCCACTGTCAGGGCCTGCCCAGTGTCAAACTCACAGCAAAAGCTCAGCAAGTACTGATTGATTAATTCCTCCTTGGTTATTTTAAAATGGTCCTAGAGGTGATCGTTCAGTTCTGCACTGGCCTCTCAGCTTTCTGCCAGACAGGGCTCTGGAAAGGAGTCAGTGACATCCCGAGGAAGAGAACAAGGTTCCCTAGATCAGCTTCACACTGCAACCAAGGGGAGAGGAGGAAATGGTGGGAGACTAACCTAAGGAATAAGGTATGAAAACTGTTGTCTCTCAGCTTAGTGCCAGGTGCTTCTCTTTAACCTTTCCAGAAGTGGGCAAGGCGAAGACAATGTGTCAGAGATAGAGTTTAACAATCCAGCCTCTACCCCAGTCTCCCAATGTTTGGGTATAAATTGGCATACATGTGTGCACATGTGTATCCATGCATGCGTGCCTGTATGTGTGTGTTTGGGGAGGAGTAGGGAACATAGGAAACAAGGTGGTCCAGGTGCTGTTGCCATGGCAATAATAATACCTGTTCAAAGAGGAGCCTGAGATTCCTTTTATGTTTAACTCTGCATGACTTGACTATCTAGCAAGCTTGGATTCCCATGCCTCAGGGGCTACAGAGCCCCTTTCCAGCGCTTGAATGTGGTATAAGTGCTGATTTCATGTAGGAAAGACAAGATTATAGGCAGGGCTTTGTCTGGTCAGGATAAGGCCAGAAGCAAAAGTCTTTGTCTCTGGCACCTCCTGTTGATTGTTCTTTTACTCCTAGAACCCACCCACTCATCCCCATCCATCCCCAGTACCAGTCACGGCTGCTCTAGCATCTTGGTCCTGTCAACTGTGATAGGTCCTGATCAAGGGAGCCTCTGTTCCTGGGGTGAGGTTAAGGGGTGGGTTCTGGGAGGAGGGTAAGACTTTAGCTCAGATTAGAGACTTAGGGAGATGGGGCCAGTTTTTCACTCAATGAGCCTGCCTGTTGTTTAGCTCTATTGTATAGGGTTCTTCTATCTCTCCCTTTGTCAGCTGGATTCAAGGGACAGGCTGGGAATTGTGCAAGGCACAATTGGTCTCTTTCTACCATCCCTTTCCATGAAAGCCCTTCCTTTCCTCCCTTTGATGGGTTCCCAGATTCACACTAAATTTCCATCACGGAGCTTGTCCTTGAGGCGTTCCCAGGGCATGGGAAAGGAGGGAGGGCTTGGGAGCTTTTGGCTCCTGCTTAAAGAGACAGCATCAGGATCAATCCAGTCCCTTGGATAGACGAATCTGGATGAGTCACAGCAGTCCCGTTGATCCTTTTCAGACTCCTGTGAAGAGCATTAATGAGAAGGGCTTGAAGTTCTATCACAGATTGATTAGACTAGTTTGGGGAGTTCGCAGATATATCTAGCCAACACTGAATATCTCCCCTTTGCTTACATTTTGCCCACAGGACTTGGTTATACACATTTTAACGCTAGATTATAGGCAGCTTTGGTTTTTGATTCACAGACATGTTTGTTTTCCCCAATAAGACTGAAAGGTCTTTGAAGAAAGGGACTGGGCCTTATAATTCCCTTTTGTTTCCCATAGTGTCTAGGTTACTGCTAATATGCTTAATAATTGTACTGAATCCAATGAACAGAAATGAAAGGAAAACACCGGGGAAGGTTATTATTTTTCTTTATCACCTCTCAACAAAGTCAGGTGGTTTAATCCAATTCTGTTGCATTGGGTAATATTGTTGCTATATAGTTCTTTTATGCCAACTCCACCATGTTGCAGTCTATACTTAGCCTGGAAATGTGAGAATGTCCTTGCAAGAGCCAAGGAACTTCTTCAGAATCCCTCACAGCCTTCCTGAATCAAACCGATATCTTTTCAACCGTGAAGTCTTCTGAAATGGAGACCCTCTGGCTTTAGGTTCACACATTCCCAAATCAAAGGGAACCCAATGGACCTTTCTCAGAATGTTCTGATTGTCAACTACTTTGATGACACAATTTCTTGCATGTTCTAAGTTTTTCCCAGTTGGAATCCAAAATTTGATTTTTTGCTTGGACTGACTGACTGAGATCCCTCACTTCTGCTGAACTTAAATGCCCCCAGAACAAACATTTCATTTCAATGTGAAGAGGTGGACACCTGATGCTTATGCTGATATTGTTGAACTGTTTATAGCTGAAGAGTGATAGATTTATCCAGGGCCATTTATTTCCAACTCCATGTTAGAGACTCATTAAAGCCTATGTCCTTTTGTACCTTGCTTCGAGTGGCAGTGGAGCAGAAAAGGGGGCGCTAAGTTATTTGAGCGCTAAGAAAATGGAGGAAAAGTGGATGTAAGAAGAAAGAATATCAGTTGATGATTCAGAGTTGCTCCCATGGCTTAGCCCTTTATCACCCAGTAAGAACACTATATGTGATACTCTCTGGTTATTTGGATGATGCTTGAGGGATCAGATAGACTAAAGTGGCTTTTTTCCTCATCTTTACAACCGTGGAGGGGGCATCAGCTAAAACTTAGAGAGGAATTCTCTGTTTGGTTAGCAAGAGTTCACGTTTCTCCATCCCTGCTCACACCTGCACCACCATTTTAGCCCTTTCCAGGGTGAGAAAGCTGGGGTGAGTGAGTGGGCACAAGACGGTCACTTGCTACGGACGATGACTCTCCTTACTCTGGGCTAAACAAACAGTTCTTCCATTGTTCCCTGGGTCTGATCCCCTCCCCACCCCCAGGCCTGCAGGCCCCTGCAGAATACCAATGAGGCTCCTGAGATCTCAGGGAAAAACAAGGCTTCTTTGTCCAGGGGAGCTATGGAGGGCTCTGTCCAAGCCTTGACCCTGTGCTGGGGAGAGAGGGAACAGTGGGGTCACTGACCTTCCCTTCCCCCACCCCCAGGCTTCAGAGACCTTCTTTACTAGAAGATTCTAAGAGTTTGGGGGTGGAGAAGAGTTGGATAGGCCGAGAAGGAAAATGGCAGCACTGTTTATTTCCAAGCTCCTTTTCTTGACTTACAGGATACATCTAGTATCTTAACCTGTTGAGAAAGAGGAAGATCAGTTTCTGAATGTTTCCTGAGGACAATGAGCAATTTAAACTGCTATGGTTTTCTCTCTGGTATATACATGTGTTTATGTGAACATTTGCATTCATGCATGTGCCCCCGCCCTGGCACGTGTGTGCGCACGCGCACACCCCCCGTGGGCCAGCTCTAATGAAGCACTGCTTCCCACAGAGGCCAAGTTTTTTGACAGCAGTGCTTCAGTTCTTAGAAAAGGGAGGAAATTCAGTTCTGCTGCAAATGTTAGCTGCTTATTTTGCTTGGCTTGGGCTTCTGAGTCTTGTCTCTGGTGTGACATACAAGAATCTTTGAGGAAGTGGCTCTTTGAGTACCAAGGAAGGGCTGTCATTTTAGGGGACAGTGGGTAAGAGGACTCACTCATTCTGTGGCTCTGAGAACAGAGATAAGTAAATGTCTCTGCCTCAACTTTCTCACGATAGAGATAATTTGGTCCTTCAAAATCTGTTCACATGGATGCAGTTCAGCCAGGCAAATCACCAGATGGTCAAGCACTCAGGTCTAAAAAGAAACTGTACTATTATTAAGAGGTTCAGGCAAAGGACTCCCCCGGTCCCTGGTACCCTGGAATAGACAAGCGAGCTTTGGATAAAATCCAAACCTAAAAATTAATACAATTTATTTGATTTGTGTAAGGAGTTCCAACATGCTTTTCCAAAATAGCAGCTTCTCAGCACATTTGCTGATTATTTGTGTGTACGTGTGTGTGTGTACACATATTTTATATACACACATATTTTATATATGTGTATACTACATATATACACAAAAATACAAAAATAATTCATATGCCATATCTATATGATATGTGGATAGATAAAATCAGTGTATATATAACATTTTTCTGAAGAGTTTAACACTTTCATTTCTTCCACCTTTTGGGGATCTGGCTGAGAGGCCAGAGGGAGCCATCCTTTTCCCATCTAGTCAGTCATCTACTGGATATTTTTTAAGTTTCACTCCATGTGACATCTTAGAGCTCAGGGCTAGTACTTAGGGGCACCGCTGCTCTCAGAGCCTGTGACTTGCGTGCCTTTCCTGCTTCTCAGCAACACTGGCTTGAGGCCTGAGGTACCAGGTCTGGGGAATCTCAGGGACTCTTAGCACTTTAAGACACCTGTGTTCCCAGGCCCTGGTGTGTTTTGCCATTCCAGAAAGACGTTTCATGCTTTGTTGACTTTGTATAAAGTCTCTTTGTAGCTGTTTTGACAGAACTCCAGGGTAGGACTGAGGGTGGGGACATTGGCCAAACTGTAGTATTGGGGGACAAATCAGCCATGCAAAGTGTCCAAAAATCATTCAGCCTGCATTGTTTATTACTGAGAATAATAGTAATCCTCCCATTACCATTTCCCATCCTCTGCCAGTTCCCTCCTTTCCTTTGGACTGCTCTCCACACATCCAGACTAAGAAGAATCAAGCATTCCATGCAGCAAATACACACAACGTTCAGGAATACCCAGGAACATGGAATTTCCAAAGTTTCTCCACCCGGAATGCTGTTTAAGGCTCAAATGTTGTCTGACAATATCAATATCTCTGGCCTACACTCACCCCTTCCTGGAATTCTAAGGGCATTTACTCTTTATAACCATTTACTTGGCTGCCTGGAATTGTTAGTTGAAAATATTAGGTCTACCTAGCTCATTCTCCTCAGTAGACAAACAAGTCCCCTGTGGCAGAGTCTATGTCTTTACGCCTTCACACTCCACATAATACCTAGCACAATGCTGGGTACATAGTAAGTACTCCATAAGAGTTGATAAATGATGAAAACAAATCAGAATGAGAAGAAAGGAGGGAATGATTGCATCATCTCTCTAGCCGGCTACCTGAATACCGATTGTTCAAAAACCCACTTACATTCTGGGGATTAAAGGTAAGGATTTATCTTCAAGAATGGAACAAAGTATAGTTTGGGGGGGTCAATCTCACATTCTAAAAGTCTAAGGTTCTGGACTCTCCTGCTTTTGGCCTCTGGGGTGACACCCCCACCCCCACCCCCTACCATCCGTGCATGTGAGCACAGGGCCTGGCTGGGCTGGTGGAGAGTGATGAGTGATGAGCTATGTATTGCCCATCCCTGACTGTTTACCCTCTTTTGTCCTCAGGCTTGTTAGAGTGCTGTGCGAGATGTCTCGTAGGGGCCCCCTTTGCTTCCCTGGTGGCCACTGGATTGTGTTTCTTTGGGGTGGCACTGTTCTGTGGCTGCGGACATGAAGCACTCACTGGCACAGAAAAGCTAATTGAGACCTATTTCTCCAAAAACTACCAGGACTATGAATATCTCATCAATGTGTAAGTACCTACTGTCCCCCACGAACCCTGTCTATCTTTGAGATACAGAACTCATCAGTACCTTAGTGACTAGTAGGGGATTGGTGTGGGGACAGACAGGATTCCTGGATCTTCCTTCTGTGTGCAGGTTCTACCTGTGCCACATCTGAAGCCCTAAATGAAGGGAGAGTGCCACATTCAGAGGGGGAGTTCTGCCTGCCTGCCAGCCCACTCCTAACCACACCCACCCCACCCTTGCTTTGTCCCACATGTTTTAATTTCTGCTAAGTAGGGTTAACATGGACAGAGTTGGAGCCTCTGAAGTGGTCCATATAAAGAACTCGGGGGAGGCACGACTAGACAGGGTGGGGCTGCTTCTCTTGGTTTACCACACCACTTGAGTCCGCTCAGGCACAGTACTAAGCCTCTCCTGTTCCTAGGGCAAGTTAGACTCCTCTTCTTTCATCCCTCTTCCTTCTTGCCTAGCTCCTCTCCACTCTCTCCTCTGAGGGAGCATCTCTGAAGGGTCAGGTCAAGGAGAGTAGTGCCCCGGTTCTTCAGGTTACAGGGTAAACCAGGTGTTGGGAGGAGCATCTTCTTTTACTTCAATGAAGATAAGGTAGAAGCACAGAGGAAGAACCTAGTGATCCCTCTAAAGAATCCCTAGCCTTGTTTAGGTGCCCACTCAAGGGTCCAACTAACTTATGCAGCAAGGGAACTGGGCCCTCAATTCATTAGATTTTCTGGCTTTTTGTCTGTCTGTTAATGTAGGATCCATGCTTTCCAGTATGTCATCTATGGAACTGCCTCTTTCTTCTTCCTTTATGGGGCCCTCCTGCTGGCTGAGGGCTTCTACACCACCGGCGCAGTCAGGCAGATCTTTGGCGACTACAAGACCACCATCTGCGGCAAGGGCCTGAGTGCAACGGTAACAGGGGGCCAGAAGGGGAGGGGTTCCAGAGGCCAACATCAAGCTCATTCTTTGGAGCGGGTGTGTCATTGTTTGGGAAAATGGCTAGGACATCCCGACAAGGTGATCATCCTCAGGATTTTGTGGCAATAACAGGGGGTGGGGGACAACTGGGCGTGAGTCTGTGGCCACACCCCCACCCAAGGCTGGGTCCTCTTTAGGGGCCTGGCTTTTGAGTGAGGACGTGATGGCTGCAGCCAAATGAGAAGGTCAGGAAGAACGTGGTGCCCAGCTGGCTTAGCCTCACTTTTTAAAAGTTCCCTAGAAAATTTCATCTCAAAAGGAAAAGCATGAGTTTCGTGGGATGCTTTGTTCAATCAGACCATTTCTAAGCCATCTGTTGGTACCCCTTTACTCCCCTCCTAGCTGGGACCACAACAAGAGTAGATCTGACTGCCCAAGAGTTTAAAATGCTACTCGTGGGATTGAGATGTAGGTAGGTACCTGATCTGAGAGGGAGGGTGGATCATAGAAATTAAGTAATTGACTCCAAGATGGAATCCATAATATTCTGGGATCCTACATTGTTGGAGGCCCCAGAGGGGGCTAGTGTAGATCTGCATATTTAATACTTTATCTTTGTTAGAGGGCTATCCATGCTTCCAGTGAGGTATACATTGGTTTCCAGCCTCTAGAGTTAAAGATCCTTTGGGGGATGAACATCTGTGGGTTGTGGTGATGTCTTTTGTGGCTAGCAGTTGGCTTAGAAAGGTTTTGGGATCGGAAATTTAAATCTCTTATTGGCTTTGTTCAATAACTAGGGATCCAAAGTCCTTTGACAAAGAACATTTTCTAAGCTCAGCCTAAGGCATTTAAATGGCACGACTTTCTTTCAAGATCTCTTTTGATTTCTTCACACCTTATCTGCCCAAACAATCTCCTGAAGCCTCTCTAACCCAGGGGTCCTCCTCACTCCAACCCCCACCCATTCCCCCCACCCTCTGTCATATTTGGGGCCAGTTCTCTAGTAGATACTGCCAATGACATTTGGTAGAGGTGCCCTGCTTACTAATTTCATTTGGTGGAAATCCCTGGAACCTGGTTTCATGTCTGGTACATGCCATTCCAGGATCTCCTTGTTTATATTTCAATGTCTGCAGGCTGATGTTGATTTCTAACCACCCCATGTCAATTGTTTTAGTTTGTGGGCATCACCTATGCCCTGACCATTGTGTGGCTCCTGGTGTTTGCCTGCTCTGCTGTGCCTGTGTACATTTACTTCAACACTTGGACCACTTGCCAGTCTATTGCCACCCCCAGCAAGACCTCTGCCAGTATAGGCAGTCTCTGTGCTGATGCCAGAATGTATGGTGAGTTAAGGTGGCTTGGCTCCCCTACCCCCTATCGAAGCACTATATATTTGGTTCTTAGGGTAAGGAAGGTGGTAATTATGGGGAAAAATAAAAATATGGATGCTTGGATCTAGTTTGTTAATCCTTCTCATTGAAACTGGAGAGGTTTCTTCCCTGAGAAGGGAACTTCTTGGAGGTGGTGGGAGTTTTCTTGGCTCTTTGCACTGCTCTACCCCAGTTGACTGCTGTCCCCAACCCAGAAGCAGCACATTTCAATAACAAACAAAAAAATTTGCAACTGTTTTTTTGGGTAAATCTTTAGAAAAGAAGATCCTGATTGTCAGTAGGACCCAACTTTTCAGCCAGGATGATTAAAGATGGAAGAAGTGCTCCATATAGCCCCATAACTCTGTGAAGCTTACCTTGGTTGATATTTGTGTCTTATGCAGGTGTTCTCCCATGGAATGCCTTCCCTGGCAAGGTGTGTGGCTCCAACCTTCTGTCCATCTGCAAAACAGCTGAGGTGAGTGGGGCATTGGGTTATTTTACAGTGGAATGGCTAGTAACATAAAATTTCTACCCAACTTTGATTTTAAGGACCACAATTTCTTTTTGCTGGATTTTGAGTTAGCAAATTGCCTTCTATAAAATATTGCCTTAGCCAATGAGCATACATGGTAAAATATCTATTTTCCTTAAAGCTGCAGAGAAAGCCTTCCATTCTAAGACTTCCTCCCTTAAAAGAGAAATTTTTAGCTCTAGGTAAAGGTAGAGCTTAATGGCAAAATCCCCCAAGTGAAAATTTTCATTCTTTTACTTAAAAACCTTATCAAGAGAATGGGTTGTGCCCAGACATATGTAGGTTTTATAAAACACATTTAGTTTGGAACTTCTCAATCTCATTTAAAAAGAAAGTACATTTGAAAAAGGAAACACTGTATTGAGAATGGATATTATACACAAAGGAGGCAGGGGAATAAAAGTAAATCCTGAGGAAGAAGGCAGTAAACTATTTCTTTGAAAGCAAAATGTTTTGGGATTCTGGGCACAACCCAGGGGAATCAGTTGATTATTTGGGAAGACCATACTATTTTATGAGTATTCTGTGTTCTGGGTGCTATGGGGTCAGGTGCCATGGTGTACATTGAAGAATGGGAGGCCTACACTCACGGATGTAACAACTTAGTTAGAGATGCCAAATTAACACACAGAAAGATATCGACACATTCAAAAAGTTGCACTCATGATCTGCAGCAGAGCCTATTTCAGCTGTTGCAAGACCCAGTTCTCCCTTTTGCATTTTCTTACAGTTCCAAATGACCTTCCACCTGTTTATTGCTGCATTTGTGGGGGCCGCAGCAACACTGGTTTCCCTGGTGAGTTGTCTTTTAATGATCTTGGAAAATAAGTGGTCCTGGGATAGCTTGGGTACAGCTCTGCTGAAAGGTAAAAAGAGGTAGATTCCTTCTAACCTTGAAGTGCTGGAGAAAAGCTGCTGGGCAGAGACAGCAGAGTGTAGAGACTGTGGCCTTCTACTTTGGGTTGGCAAGGCAGAAAATTTTCAGAAATGAGATAAGAACAAGCAAAGTGGTGTGAGGAAGAGGAAAGAGATTCGTGGTCAAGAATAATAAGATAGAGCATTTACAGAGCATGTAACATTGCCAGGTGCTTTGCAGTCAGAAATTATAGTTAATTCTCAACACATTCCGGTCAGATCAGTGACAAGAACACTGAAACCTTACTAAACATGATTCTTGGTAGCCTGGAATTCTATATACTGTAAATAGGAATCATCTTGGATGCTCTCCAAGGGATTTAGTTACTCTCCTGAAAATACTGGAAGGACCTCTTAACATTATTAGAATTGTTATTATGGATGGTGTTTCGGCTCAGTGTCAATGTAGTGCATTCATTGTTCAGATTAAGAACCCGGGGTACTGAAGGGTGAAGCAATTTATCTCCAGTCACTGAATAAGTGGTGATCAACCAAGGATCAGCTTGCAGCACTCCTGGCCCCCACCGCTGAGGCTTTTCTACGGAGTCGAGTTGTTCCTCATCTTGTGAAATAAATGGATGCATTAAGCAGGGGAAGGCTGTGCTGCACGGTGTGGCTATGCGTCTACAGCAAGCACCCTATGAATCCAGGTCGCTCAGACACGTAAGATATGATGGCAGAGCCCAGTTAGTGTTCACTTTCCTGAGGAAAACTCAGTGCTGGGCTGAGCAGAGGTGTGGAAAAATTCCTTGTCGAGTTGATTCTCTGGGCCTGGGCCATTGGAAGGAAATGTCTCAGAGAGGACTTCTAGTGAAGTTTACAGGGCAAAAGCCTGGATGTGCTGCTTTTTGCAGAACAGGAGTTTTTTTCTTTATTTAACTATGATTTTATTTCTACCCTTCCTCGTTCCCAAAAGGAGTGGAGGAGGGAGCCTTTTCTACTCTCACTCATATTCTCTCTTCTCTTACCTACAGCTCACCTTCATGATTGCTGCCACTTACAACTTTGCCGTCCTGAAACTCATGGGCCGAGGCACCAAGTTCTGATATCCTGTAGAAATTTTCCTTTCTCTAATAGCGAGGCTCTAACCACACAGCCTACAATGCTGCGTCTCCCATGTTAACTCTTTGCCTTTGCCACTGACTGGCCCTCTTCTTACTTGACGAGTGTAACAAGAAAGGAGAGTCTCGTGGTGATTAATGTCTCTCCGTGGACTCTCCCCTCTTACGTACCTCTTTTAGTCATTTTGCTTCATAGCTGGTTCCTGCTAGAAATGGGAAATGCTTAAGATGGTGACTCCCCAACTGCAAGTCACAAAGAAATGGAGGCTCAATTCAATTTTCAAGCATCTCCTGAGGACCAGGAAGTGTTTTCTTCTCAAAGGGCACTTCCACTGATGGAAACAAAGTGGAAAGAAAGATGCTCAGGTAGAGAAAAGGGATGTACCTGGCCCCCTTGCCATTTTGGGGGCCAAATATATCCTCGTTGGTGTACAAAACTGAGAACTCATTCCTGTCTCCCTATTACCATTGAAGATAGAAGAAAAAAGAATGCCAGCAAAACAATAAGAGCATTTGCCCAAATCTACCTATTGCAGCTGGGAGAAGGGGGTCAAAGCAAGGATCTTTCACCCATAGAAAGAGAGCACTGACCCCGATGGCAATGGACTATTTAAGCCCTAACTCAGCCAACCTTACTTATAGCATAGGGGAGCGTAGTGTCTGTGGAGACAAAGGGGGCACCTGGCCTTATACCTCGTTAGAGAAGAGAAACAAGGTGTTGTCAGCATTTTCTCACTCCCTTCTCCTTGATAACAGCTACCATGACAACCCTGTGGTTTCCAAGGAGCTGAGGATAGAGAGAAACTAGCTCATACGAAAAAAGACTGGCCTAAGGAGCAGCAGTTGCTAGAGGCTAACGGTGTAAACTGAGCCAGCCCTCCGGTAGACACAGGATAGATAACTCTTTGGATAGCATGTCTTCTTTCTGTTAATTAGTTGTGTACTTCGGCCTCTGTCATATCTTCACAATGGTGCTCTTTTCATGGGGTATTATCCATTCAGTCATAGCAGGTGATTTGAAGATCTTGATTTGTTTCAGAATGATGCACATTTCACATTTTTCAGTTTGTCTATCGCTTGTTTGGGGTTGTACCAGAAAGGTCTGGAGAACGATTCTTTGGTTATGATTCTTTAACAAATGAAAATTGGACATTAAAAAACGCAAATGATGTGTAAAATTGGCTAGTTATTGCATCTCTTGGGATTTTAGACCAATTATTCCGTCCTTTGCAGAAACAGATTTGGTGAATTTGAACCTCAGTTTGAATAACCTATTTGATCATTCTTTCTAGTTGGCGGGAGATGATTTGATTTAGCCATGTTACCTTGGTGTATTAAAGAGTTAGGTTTAACATACAGGTTATTCTCTCCTGGTGCAGATCATATATCTGAATGCACCAGCCATCAGCTATTCAGTTGGTAAGCTTCCATGGAAAAGGAAAAGTGGAAAGAGTTTGAAATTCGAATAGCTCCCAGGTTTCAGTCTTCCCTTTCTGTGTTTGGGTTTTAACTTTGGGTTAAAAAATAAAAAGTTGATTTGTCTTTATTAAGGGAAAGATTTTATGGGTATGGCTGTATGTGGCTCTGTTGCTGTAAAGAGTCGTTTTGTTTTCTCCCCCAAAGTGGTTTCAACAACGTTTAAGGAGATGTAAGGTTTACAAAAAGACACTTGATATTTGCTTTCAGAACAGTATACAAGACAAGCTTCCAGGCTGCATAGAGGGAGCAGATGGAAAAGGTTCTGTAAGAAACCAATCAAGATCAAGGAAAGTGAAGTAATCCATACCTTGTGTTTTGTTTTGATTTAATAACATAACAAATAACCAACCCTTCCCTGAAAACCTCCCATGCATACATACACACATATACACACATGAAGAGAGTTAATCAACTGAAAGTGTTTCCTTCATTTCTGATATAGAATTCCATTTTTAACACACATAAAGGATAAACTTTTAGAAACTTATCTTACAAAATGTATTTTATAAAATTAAAGAAAATAAAATTAAGAATGTTCTCAAACACTGTGGCTTTTGATTGAATTGTTCTATTTAACCCTACAATAGCAACTCAAAATAATTGTACTTTTATTGTGCTTTGTTTAAGGAGCTTATTTATTTTTCAGGTCATACAAGTCATTCCCACAACAATTTTCTGAAATAAAGAGTAGATAAATCACTTCTATTTTTATAGCTGGAGGCACTAAGAAATAGAGGCAAATAAAGTACCCAAAGGAATCCAATAATCCAATAAATACGTATCTGAGCTTGGACTAGAACTCAACTCAGGTCTTGCTACCAACTCATTGCATTTTAAGGTTTCTTTTCTCTTAGAAGTTGGGTTTCAAAGTATCGTTCTACTAATTCAGAGTCAAGTATGGTTTCTTCTTTAATATGACAATGGTGCCCCAGCCCTGGTGTGTATAGGATTCAGTTATTGTTAACTTTTCTTGGAATTGTTGTCTATTCCAAAAATAACACTTAGTGCTTCATACATGAATAATGCTTAGTTTTATCTGGAAAGTACTGGTTGAAAGGTTTAATGTAGGGGCAGAGCAGATATGGTAAGGGCAATGTGAATTTAAACAGTCTGTGGCGGGGCAGGGTTAAGATAAATTAGTGACACCTGCTACTCTAATGGCCAGCCCAGTAGCCCACTTGGGACACAGCATTAAATCCCTGTCACAACCCTAGGCTAGAATTTGACACTGTCAGACAGTAGGCACTCTAATGACCAGCCTAAAGAAAGCTGACGTAAAGTTAGCTGTCGATTCATTGTCCCGTAGTTGCAGATGGCAAGGAGCATGATCAGAGAGAAAGGAGAGTTTAGCTTGGGGGCAACAAGTCAGTCATCAGTTAAGGAGCTCCGTTCAAAGGTAGCTTCAATTTAATCTCCTGGTTTCTGCTTCACTGCAATTAATATTCTGCAAGCAAGGCTGGTTGGATGACTTTAAGACAAAGAGAATAAAAATATGACAAGGACTTATTTTTAGACACTGGCAAACAAGGACACAGCACTATATTTTGGAGAATTGATTCAGGGTGCTATAGAGTGATGTATTTTTGCCTCAGAGGAGTGGAAAACCAGTTCCCAAGAAAGCTGTGTTCTCCATCTGCCCTTATTTGGCTCTGCCCTCTGGGACCGATCTATAGATGGAGTTTCCAGGCTCTCAGAAGCTGAGAGTGTCTCCAGTCTGTCAATTGAGCCCTTTGTTCTTAGCTCTGCCACACACCATAAACCTCTTTTCTCTGAACTGAAAGAGTTCTCTTTGTGCTTAGATCAGCCAAAGATCAAGATGCAGCAGTATAAACAAGAAACATTTTCTTACAGCATCAGTTGTACTGCTTTTCCTATCTTCAGGGTCAGTACTGAGTGCAGTTATGCAGGGTGTGGAAGCTGCGGCTTTGGCCAGAGCAACATTCATTCATTCACTGATTCAGTCTACAAATATTTATTGGGCACTTACTAAGCTTTGTGCTAAACCCTGGGAGTTTCAAGTTTGGGGGTGATGTGGGTAGAAAGGGGATAAAGATATGATCTCAAGGATCTCACTCAGCCTCAGCCATAGCGGAGAAGAGTTCCAGGGTGGAGCAGAGTGGAGGCAGGGAGCATGCGAGAAGCAGTCTGACCGGCTGACTGCAGTGGGCATCTGAATTCTCCCCTCAGTATGTGGGAGAGGTCGTGGTTAAGGGCCATGACTTCACGTGGCTCTGGCTTTCTAGGGCCCTGATAAAAACAAAACTTCAATTTAGAGTCCTGACAACTTGTGACTTGCTCTCTATGTCACCCTGCTCCTGGCCTTACATGTGACAGTATTTATGTACACACTGTCACAATGCATGTGCGTGCTTCCACCCACTCAGTCATCTTGGGAGTCAGAGGGCACACAGATCAGGATTTATATAAACACAGGCTATTCAGCCTGCCTTTTTTTCCCATCCAGGCTAAATCTGAGAAGCCATGAGGGTAATAGTATAAGACACAAGGTACTTCTCTCTTTGATTTTTCATACTGTGAGCACAGATAGTGTGTCTATTTTGACATTCATGGTTAGCTTGATGAATATTAAGTAACAGAGGGAAGAAATATTCATTCTTTTTTTTAATTCCTCTTTTTTATTGCGGTAAAATATACATAAATCATATTTATTTTAACCATTTATAAATATGCAGTTCAGTGGCATTAAATAGTCACAGTGTTGTGTTAACCATCACCACTGTCTATAACCAAAACTTTTTCATCATCCTCAACAAAAACTCTGTAACCATCAAACAGTAACAACCCCATTTTCCCTCCCACCAGCCCTTAGTAACCTCTATTCTATTTTCTGTCTCTATGAACTTGCCTATTCTAGGTACTTAGTGTAAGTAGAATCTACAATATTTGTCCTTCTATGTCTGGCTTATTTCACTAAACATAGTGTTTTCAAGGTTCGTCCATGTTATAGCATGTCACAAAATGCCATTCCTTTTTTGGCTTAGTAAATCCCACTGTGTAAGAAATATTCATTCTTACATTTAAAAAAATCATACTTGGCCTTTTCCTACATCAATAAGCAGGTAAGGAGTTCAAGTCAACATCTATAAATTGGGAAAGATTTTCCATGTCCACTTTGAAGCAAGCAAAAAGCTTTTCACAATTTTTATTGTCCTGGAAACTTTGGTGTCTATGTGTTCCTGCTCTGGAACTCCTTGAATTGATCAAATTTATTCAAAGGAAAGAAAAGTAAGATAAGAAAGAAAAAAGATATTTCCACATCATGAAATAAGCAAAGGAAATCCAACCTTAACATTATTCAAACCTTCAACAAATATTTATTTAACAAATTCTCTGTGCCGAGTGTTATGCTAGATGATGGTAATACAGCTGTGACTAAAACAGAGACAGTCTCTGCCCTCAGAGAACTCAACTAAAGACAAAAAGGGTTAGGGAGGGAGACTGGAAGTGTGGTAAAGAATGAGACTAACATCCTATGACAGAAAAGGTAGAGAAAACAGAATCAGGGAGAAACTTGTACAGTCCCATGAGAAACAGAGTCAAGTAAAAGAAGATGGAGACATGTGACTCTGTGTCTAGAGAAAGAGGCCTGACATGCTATGGTATTTAGGGTTGAAAAATGTTAAAAGGACTTCTACTGTTTTGTTCACCAACATGGACAGTAGGTCAGCTCTGGGCTCTGAACGAACTATATTAATTCCATGTATTATGTGAAGCTCTACCTTTCAAACATGAAAAGGGAAAAACCACAAAGCTGGGTTCTGAGGGTTACAACATTAGAACCAAACAAGTGAGCTGATACTTGCAAATTTATAGGTGGCTCTAGTTTTTTTAATATTTTTTTCTGATTAAGTTCTTTTTAAAAAAACATTTATTTGAAATATAGTTGATGTACAGAGTAATATTATATAAGTTACACGTGTACAATATAGTGATTCACAATTTTTAAAGGTTATACTCCACTTATAGTTATTATAAAATATTGGTTAAATTCCCCGTGTTGTACAATATATCCTTGTAGTTTATTTTATACAGAATAGTTTGTACCTCTTTATCCCCTATCCCTATATTGCTCCTCCCCACCCACCACTGGTGACCACTAGCTTGTTCTCTATTATCTGTGAGTCTGCTTCTTTTTTGTTATATTTACTAGTTTGTTGTATTTTTTAGATCCCACATATAAGTGATATCATACAGTATTTGTCTTTCTCTGTCTGACTTATTTCACTTAGCATAATGTTCTCCAAGTCCATCCATGCTGCTGCAAATGGCAAAATTTTGTTCTTTTTCATGGCTGAGTAGTATTCCATTGTATATATATACCACATTTTCTTTATCCATTCATCTGTTGATGGATACTTAGGTTGCATCCATATCTTGACAATTGTAAATAATGTTGCTATGAACATAGGGGTGCATGTAGTTTTTCAAGTTAGTGTTTTTTTCAGGTATATACCCAGAAGTGGAATTGCTGGGTCATATGGTAGTTCTATTTTTAGGTTTTTGAGAAACCTCCATACTGCTTTACACAGTGCCTACACCAATTTACAATCCCACCAACAGTGGACGAGGGTTCCCTTTTCCCCACATCCTCACTAGGTAGCTCTAATTTTATTTGATGACTTGCGCTCACATGTAGAACAGCTTTAAAAAAAAGAAGGGAATTGTGGCCCTTGCAATCAAAGCTCTCTTCCATGCCCGCAAATGTACTAGGTATGAATTTGGTGAAATCTTATTTGATTTAAAATGTGAAATCAGCCCACATTAACAAAAAATGCGAACATAAACATAAACATTCTTCTGTTTGCAGATGATATTATTATCACAAGCTACGAGTGATCTTAGTAAACAAATGTCTCAGCTAATTATTTCTAGAAAGAAAGTTTACATATCAGTAAACAAATTTGTCATTTTCAGTACATGCTCCCAACTTCTCGTTGGTAAATAGTGTCAATAATTCCATAAATCAAGTACTTGAGGATATATTCTGCAGCTAGTATATTTGGTAGGACACACAAGTAAATTACATTTCTTAAAGCCAGTGCTTTGGGTGCTTACTGAGTTTGTGGGGGGTGTGTGTGTGTGTGTGTGTGTGTGTTGTTTGTTTGTTTCTTTGCTTTTAGTAGCTGAGGTGGTTATAGCCACTTTCAAATACTTCTGGGTTAAAATTTTTTTTAACGTCACGTTTTATGACATGGGGTTTTGATGGCCTGTTTGTCTCAGTGTTAAAGAAGACACAAAATAACCATCTGAAAAGGATCTTGGCCCAGTCCACAGGCAGCCACACCTCCAACAATAATAGATACACTTTACTAAGCCCTCTACAAAGTATTTTCGACGTCTTATATCATTTAATCCTCACATCAGTCCTATGAGGCAGCAGCAGGTATTATCCATCAGCTCCAGACTGGAGCAATGCACCATCACTGGTCACATCAGTTTGAATTTGAGAATGGCCAGTCTATCTCAGTTCAGCTGACTGCTAAAGTTGCAGAGCTGAGCTGCATCCAGGTGCTTGTCAGGGAGCAGAACATCAGTCATTACAGCTCAGTCCCTACCAGAAACTCCACTGAGAGAAATAGTAGTTATGAAGGACAACCTGCAGGGAGTGTAGTCCATTCATCCCCTAGTCATCTCCACATATTTTTGATTGTGCAATCCTATAGTAAAACATACCCACCTTCCCCCTGCCCCATGACCTTGCTGCTCCAAGTGTGGTCTGAGGACAAGCAATATCAGGACCACCCAGGACCTAGTTAGAAATGTGGTCTCTCAGGTCCTGCCCTAGAATTACTGAATCAGACGCCGAACTTTAACAAGATCTTAGAATGATGTGTGTACACGCTAAAATTTGAGAAGATTTTCTGAATGCAATCACATAAAAAGGTATTAAAATGTATCAATATAATACACTTATCTTTTTTTACTTGACCAGAAGAAACTTTAATAATTTACCAAAAGTAGAAAGTCAACAGACCACATTCTTCCATCATAATCCAATAAAACTAAGAATAAACAATGAAAAGTGGACCCAAAATGATTTTTTTATAAACTGAGGAATGCTTATAAGTAATCCCTTAACCAAGTAAGAAATCATAACTAAAAAAAACCCCCAAATTTTCTAAAATACAATAACAAAGAAAAGATTTCATTCCCGAAACTCCATACTGAATAACACTCTTTTTCAAACTTAGGTTTCTAGAAAATTGTATAGCTGTACACAATATTATATTTAATTTTGAGAAAAGACCCAAATCAAATGAACAAAGTATATAACCTCAGACATGAGAAAAAGAAAAACAAAGTAAAACAAATGAAAGCAGGAGGTAGGTATTAAGATAAAAGCTTATGTTGATTCACTAGAAAACAGAGAAAGAGTTGAAAATATAAATGAAACCAAAAGTTGGTATCTGAAAAGACTAATAGAATAGGTATTTCCCTGCTGATTCTGATTAAATAAAAATAAAGAAGGCAACATTATACCATGTTAGTAACAAGAAAGGAGATACAAAGATGGAAGAGATTAAAAATATTAGAGATGATTATGTACAACAATCTGGCGATTTATTATAAAATCTTGAGAACACAGAATGTCTCCTCTTAAAATATAAAGTTCTGAAATGGACCCAAGAAGAGTTAGAAAACTGGAACAATCACAGAATAGACAGAAATAGTGATTACAGAACTGCTATTGAAAAGAAATGAGGCTCAAATGATCTCACAGCTGAGATCAATATAGTGGAACTGATACTACGTGTAATACACTTATCTTTAAAAAATTAATGTGATATTTGTGTACTGCCTTACTAGTATATTATACACCTTATAAAGCATGCAAAACAGAACATTTAAAGTATGAGATAAATATGAAATAATATTTAGAAATAAAGTTTATTTGATTATATATGTAAATCTCTTATTTGAAACATATTATTATAAATATTTTAGTGAGAACAATGTGATTGAATATGCCTCCTTAATTTTGAAGTGATGGTTTAACATTTTGGAATATGGAGCTCAGTTTAAAGTAAGGCTTGGCTCCAATGAATGTCATAGCTAGAAACGATATCTCACAAAGATTCATAGATCTAAATGGCTGCAGTATGACATTAGCTGTGCTCAGTAAATCCTGTTACCAACTTTTCATTTACGCAAAGGTTTTTTATTAAAATTTGGCTATTAAATTTCCACTCTCCCTGACATCGATCAGTGGCTCTTGCACATTAAAATGTTTCTACAAACCAGTTCAAGCTATTGGGGTAGACTGTTTTAGGCAAGTTTATAACGTCCCGTTACAGTTTTTCTTACAACTGTGCAAATAGTGACACACTTAGCTCTCAGCAACAAAATTACAAGATGATGAAAACATCTTCAAATATCTGTTATCAAAATGCTCTCTCGGGCTTCCCTGGTGGCGCAGTAGTTGAGAGTCCGCCTGCTGATGCAGGGGACACGGGTTCGTGCCCCGGTCCAGGAAGATCCCACGTGCCGCGGAGCGGCTGGGCCCGTGAGCCATGGCCGTTGAGCCTGTGCGTCCAGAACCTGTGCTCCGCAACGGGAGAGGCCACAACAGTGAGAGGTCCGCATACCGAAAAAAAAAAAAAAAAAGCTCTCTCTATGACCTATTACTTTGAAAAACACTTCCTTTCTCACCCATTGTTAAAAAGGCATCTTTCCTTGACAGACTGAGTGATGACATCAGAGTCAATCTTTATGTTAGATATTAATGAAACAGTTTTTCTTCTTTTAAGATTAAAAATTAATATAAACACTAGTTCTAATGGATCATGTTGCAGTCTCATAGAGTACACAAATCCCACATTAGAGACCATACTCTGTAGCAGTTTTTCCAAACCATTTTGAGTATGAAAATCTCTTTCTAAAGTAAAACCTTTTCTCAGGCCTCCTCCATGATAGTGGCTGTACTTTTACCATCAATTGGGTGAGAAAACATTGAAAATTTACTATTAATTTAATAACACTCTTTTTTTTAATGTAAAGAGTTTCCCAGAGAACAGTATGGAGGTTCCTTAAAAAACTACAAATAGAACTACCATATGACCCAGCAATCCCACTCCTGGGCATATACCCTGAGAAAACCATAATTCAAAAAGAGTCATGTACCAAAATGTTCATTGCAGCTCTATTTACAATAGCCAGGAGATGGAAACAACCTAAGTGTCCATCAGCAGATGAATGGATAAAGAAGATGTGGCACATATATACAATGGAATATTACTCAGCCATTAAAAGAAACGAAATTGAGCTATTTGTAATGAGGTGGATAGACCTAGAGTCTGTCATACAGAGTGAAGTAAGTCAGAAAGAGAAAGACAAATACTGTATGCTAACACATATATATGGAATTTAAGAAAAAGAAATGTCATTAAGAACCTAGTGGTAAGACAGGAATAAAGACACAGACCTACTAGAGAATGGACTTGAGGATATGGGGAGGTGGAAGGGTGATCTGTGACAAAGCGAGAGAGAGGCATGGACATATATACATTACCAAATGTAAGGTAGATAGCTATTGAGAAGCAGCTGCATAGCACAGGGAGATCAGCTCGGTGCTTTGTGACCGCCTGGAGGGGTGGGATAGGGAGGGTGGGAGGGAGGGAGACGCAAGAGGGAGGAGATATGGGAACATATGTATATGCATGACTGATTCACTTTGTTGTAAAGCAGAAATTAACACACCATTGTAAAGCAATTATACTCCAATAAATATGTAAAAAAATTGAAGTATAGTTGATTTACAATGTTGTGTTAGTTTCAGGTGTACAGCAAAGTGATTCAGTTATACATATCCATATATACATATCTATATCTATATCTATATATTCTTTTTCAGATTCTTTTCCACTGTAGGTTATTACAAGATATTGAATATATTTCCCTGTGCTATACAGTAGGTCCTTGTTGTTTATCTATTTTATATATAGTGGTGTGTACCTGTTAATCCCAAACTCCTAATTTATCTCTCCCTCCCCCCCTTTCCCCTTTGGTAAACATCAGTTTGTTTCTATATTTGTGAGTTTGTTTCTGTTTTGTAAATAAATTCACTTGTATCATTTTTTTAATTCCACATATAAATTATAGTGTATAATATTTGTCTTTGTCTGACTTCACTTAGTATGATAATCTCTAGGTCCATCCATGTTGCTGCAAATGGCATCGTTTCATTCTTTTTTATGGCTGAGCAATATTCCATTATATATATGTGTGTATATACGTGTGTGTGTGTGTATATATATATATATATATATATATATATATATATATATATCACATCTTTATCCATTCATCTGTTGATGGACATTTAGGTTGTTTCCATGTCTTGGTTATTATAAATAGTGCTGCTGTGAACATTGGGGTTCATATATCTTTTCATCTTTTCTGGATATATTCTCAGGAGTGGGATTGCTGGATCATATGGTAACTCTATTTTTAGTTTTTTAAGAAAACTCCATACTGAATAGCACTCTTTTAAAATGTTTTCTTACAGAAAATTTCAAATATACACGGAAGTAGAGAATGTTGCAATCGACTCCACACATCCTTTACTCAACTTCAACAATGATCAACATTCAATAACACTTTAAAATGAGCTTTTATTTTATTGCTGTCCACATGCATGAACACATTCATTTATTCTACTGACAATTCTTGGTGTTCAGATGGATATGGTGACTCCTTGCATAAATGCTGCCATTTTCTACCCCACCTGCACGTGGACAGACAAGCAAAACTTTGAGAACTGGTTCAGTCTAGAGTCTAAAATCTCTTTGTGATTTAAACCAGACCAAGAGGTGACAATATACTTGAATCATTTCATATTGCCTCCCACAGAATTACTTTTAGTGAATTGCTCTGCTTTGTGATGTCAGTGACCTGTATTAAGCGGCATTTTTAAAAAGCAGTACTTTACAACAGTGACTATGTTTCCTATGGGCATGTTTTTGTGGGTGTCATTCATTATACTATATTTATCCAGAAGGCTACAGTGGAGACATTTCTCTGCAATCTCTGTATCAAAAATGGCTGTGCTTTATTTGAGTGGTGGAGTAAGGTAAACTCATTACGATTACTGATGTTGTTGTGTTTTGGATGTTTTTCTGGAGCACATTCAAGCACTTTAGTAATTTAATCCATTTCTAAGTTGTTGAAACCATTCCAAAACAACCTCTTGCTTTGTTGGGTTCTCTTTGTTTTTCTCTTTCCCCTCTGGAGGTGCACAGGGTGGTCAGGATTGAAAGACGAAGAAAGAAACTGTTCTAAGTCTGTTTTTTCCCCCCCAGCCTCCACTTCAAACTCCAGAATACAGAAACCTTTAAAAGACTGGGCTTAGATGTGGTTTTGGAGTGAGTTAATACATGGGTTCTATGGTGAAATAACATCTCTCAACCAGACCTGGGCAGATTTGATACTCCAACCCTAATAAGAACTCCAGGCTCTTTGTCTTTTTTTTTTTTTTTTTTTTTTTTGGTACGCGGGCCTTTCACTGTTGTGGCCTCTCCCGTTGCGTAGCAGAAGCTCCGGACGCTCAGGCTTAGCGGCCATGGTTCACGGGCCCAGCCGCTCCACGGCATGTGGGATCCTCCCGGACCGGGGCACGAACCCGTGTCCCCTGCATCAGCAGGCGGACTCTCAACCACTGCGCCACCAGGGAAGCCCTCTTTGTCATTTTTAATACGTCATACTGGAATGTACCCTGTTTGGCAAACCCTTCTAGAAATAGATATAAATTTGAATTAAAATGGCTCCATGCCCAAAGCTTTTACTTTCACAGGTTAGAAAGGCTTTTATAGTGTTCATTACCCTCCTTCGCATAATAAGAGCCTAGGGGAGCTAATTCCCAGGGCTGTTCTCCACATCCTGGGGTTCTGCAATTGTTTCAAGGAGTATCAAAAAAAGACATAAAAAAGATCTTAATGCAACTTAATTTTTAAAGGCATATGCCATACAATTTTAGGGAAAGATGATGAAATAAACTAAAATAAAAGAAGTAATACTTTTCAGTTCTAAAATATCTGGAAATTTATGCTTTAAAACAGGGTTACTGAAAGAGTGGATCTGTTATAGGCTCTGCCTCATTCCTTTCACCTCTGCCTTCCTGGGCTTACAGTTGCGTACAATGATGTCTCTAGGAGTGGGTTTTGCTGTGACCCCTATGTTGATATTAATGGCCCTTCCTCCATTCCTGCACCCCATTCTCCCAGCCTGAGTACTCACCTTGTACATCATATATAGTACGATTGTCCCCATTTTGGATTGCTACAACTGTCTCTTATAACTCTAGTCCCCTCCTAGGAGTGTGGCTCAGAGTTGCCCTTACCAGTTGGTCTGCCACCTTCTAAGGTACCCTGTTTCTGTTAAACGGTGACAGGTCTTCTAATGGCCACTGGAAAACCTGCCTGAACCTCTCTAGATTTGTTTGCTATTTTCTGCACTCTGTTCACCCTACTGGAGTATAAATAAATTACCTGCTTCACCAGACAATCCTGTAATATAAATAACAACCTGGAAATATAATAACAGCAAGCACATATAACTTCTGCTGTGTGCCAATGTTATTCTTAAAAGAATATCTTAATATCTGGTCTGCAGATATTAACTCATGCAAGCTTCATAACAACTCAGAGGTCAGTACTATTATTATCAATGATAAAGTTGAAGAAACTGAAGCACAGATTAGGTTAAGTACATTGCCCAAAGTTCCAAGCTGATAAATGGTGGAACTAAGAATTTTTTAACCACTTTATTGAGGTATGACTGACATACAAAAAGAAGTAGATATTTAATATATTACAACTTGATGTGTTTAGAAATAAGTATACCTTGTGGAACCATCATCACTATCAATGCCATAAACTTAGCCATCACCTCCAGAAGTTTCCTCTGTCCCCTTTGTTTTGCTTTGTTTTTCCTTTTGCGTAAGAACACTTAAGCTAAGATCTAACTTCCTAGCAAAATTTTAAGTATACAATCCAGTACTTTTAATCATAGGCCCTATGTTGTAAAGTAGATCTCCAGAACTTATTTATTTTGTATAACTGAAACCCTGTAGCCTGACCAACACCTCCCCATTTCCCCCTCCCCACCCCCCAGCCCCTGGGAGATCAGCTCGGTGCTTTGTGACCACCTAGAGGGGTGGGATAGGGAGGGTGGGAGGGTGGGAGACGCAGAGGGAAGATATATGGGGATATATGTATATGTATAACTGATTTAGTTTGTTATAAAGCAGAAACTAACATACCATTGTAAAGCAATTATACTACAATAAAATAAAAAATAAACAGCTAAAAAATACGTACTACATAAAGCACTAGCACATAATTTAAGGGGATGCCAGCATGTTTAAAGACTATTAAATACATTAGAGTGGATGCCTGGGGTGGGAGAGGGAAATGGGAGTAGAAATCATGGAAGAAGGAAAAATAGAGAGACAGGGAAAGAAAGAGAGGCCTTGCCCAGAATGATGACAAAAATTTACTAAGAACTGAGGAGTATGGTCAACTCAATTCTCAGCCACCCGAGGTCCAAATTAAACAAATAAATAGTTGCCCTGCAATGGAATCCTTTGCTTTTGAGGATGCTTATAATTTTTCTGGTTGGATATATAGAGTGTCTGATATATGTCAAAGGTAAGTAAAATCTATTAGGTGGCTGTATAGAAATGAACTGTAATGTATGCAGCCTTTGCTTTACTGGGAAATGACTAGGCTATTCTTTGCTTCTTCTTTTCTTTGCAGTTAGATATGAAAATAAATTCATACCCCAGGCTTCCAGTGTGCGATAGATTGCTTTTTAACAATTTTATGGCGATATAATCCACAGAAAAAAAACTGACCCATTTAAAGTGTACAATTCATTGAGTATTAGTGTGTTCACAGAGTTGTGCAACCATCATCACAATCAATTTTAGAACATTTGCATTACCCCCAAAAGAAATCCCATGCCCATTAGCAGTCGCTTCCCATTCTCTCACCCCCAGCCTTCCAGCCCCAGGCAACCACTAATCTACTTTCTGTCTCTAAAAATTTGTAAATAGTATCATACAATATGTGGTTGTTTGTGGTTGGCTTCTTTCCCTTAGCATAATATTTTTGAAGTTCATCCATGTTGTAGCATATATCAGTATTTTGTTCTTTTTTGGCCAATAAAATATCTTCCAATTTCTAAGTAATATATCCAATTACCAAATAATATATATTCCATTGTATGGATATACCACATTTTATCCATTCTTCAGTTAATGGATATTTGGATTTTTTCCACTTTTTGGCTAGTATGAGTAATGCTACAATAAACATTACTGTGCAAGTGTTTGTGAGAACATATGCTTTCAATTCTTTTGGGTATATACCTAGCAGTAGAATTTCTGAATCATGTGGTAATGCTATATTTAAGTTTTTGAGGAACTGCCAGATTGTTTTCCGCAGTGGCTGGAACATTCTATAATCCCAACAGCAATGTATCAATGTTCTGATTTCTCCACATCCTTGCCAAAACTTGTTATTATTTGATTTGTTGATTATAGCTATCTTAGTGGGTGTGAAGTGGTATCTCATTATGGTTTGATTTGAATTCCCCTGATGACTAATAATGAGCATTTTTTCATATGTCTATTGTATGTTATATTTATTGTCCATTTGCATATCTTTGGATAAATAGCTATTCAGATCCTTCGCCCATTTTTATTTATTTTTTTTATTTTTATTTTTTTTTTCCTTTTTTGCGGTACACGGGCCTCTCACTGTTGTGGCCTCTCCCGTTGCGGAGCACAGGCTCCAGATGCGCAGGCTCAGCGGCCATGGCTCACGGGCCTAGCCACTCTGCGTCATGTGGGATCTTCCTGGACCGGGGCACAAACCCATGTCCCCTGCATCGCAGGTGGACTCTCAACCACTGCGCCACCAGGGAAGCCCCTGCCCATTTTTAAATTGGATTATTTGGGGTTGTCTTTTTATTATGGAGTTGTAAGAGTACTTTACATATTCTAGCTACAAATCCCTTATCGCATACATGATTTTCAAATATTTTCTCCCATTCTGAGTTGCCTTTTCACTTTCTTGATGGTAGTTTTGAAGCAAAAAAGTATTTAATTTTGAAGAATTTCTGATTTATTTTTTCCTTTGTTGCTCTTGATTTTGTTATCATATCTAAGAATCCATGGTATAATCCAAGGTCACAGATTTTTACCTATGTTTCCTCGTAAGAGTTTTATAGTTTTAACTCTTATGTTTAGGTCTATGATCCATTTTGAATTAATTTTTGTATATTGTGTGAGGCAGAGGGGTGCAACTCCATTCTTTTCTATGTGGATATCCAGTTGTCCCAGCACCATTTGTTGAAAAGACCATTCTTTCCCTATTAGATTATCCTGGCACCCCTCTTAAAAACCAATTGACCTCAAACGTAAGGATTTATTTCTGGGCTCTCAATTCTATTCCATTGATCTATACATCTATTGTTTTGTCATTATTACACTGTCTTGATTACTATAGCTTTGTAGTAAGTTTTGAAATTTGGGAGTATGAGTCATCCAACTTTGTTCTCCTTTTTCAAGTTAGTTATTCTGCATCCTGTGTACTTCCATATCAATTGCAGCACCAACTTGCCAATCTTTGCAAAGAAGCCAGCTGGGATTTTGCTGGGATTGTGTTGATTCTTTAGATCAATTTGGGAAGTATTGCCATCTTAACGATATTAAGTCTTCCAATTCAGGAATACAGGATGTTTTTAATTTCGTTCAATGACGTTTTGTATTTTTCAGTGTACAAGTCTTGGACTTTCTTGTCAAATTTTTTTCTTAGCATCTTATTCTTTTTGATGCTATTATAAATGAAATTGTCTTAATTTCCCTTTTGGGTTGTTCACTGCTAGTATGTGGAAATAGAACTGATTTTTGTGTGTTGATCTTGTAACTTGCAACTTTGTTGGACTTTTTAAACTCTAATAGTTTTTTGGGCTTTCTGTAAAATTTTAAATATATAATATTAATCATCTGTGAATAGAGATAATATTAATTCTTCTTTTCCAATGTGGAAGACTTTTGTTTCTAGTTCTTGCCTAATTGCCTTGGTTAGAACTTCCATTACCGTAATGTATAAAAGTGGAGAGGGAGGACATCTTGTCTTATTCCTGATCACAGGAGGAAAGCATTCAGTCTTTCCTCTTTAGGCATGATGTTAGCTGTAGATTTTTCACAGATGCCTTTTATCAGGTTGAGGAAGTTCCCTGGTATTCCAAGTTTGCTGTGTGTGTGCACATGTGTGTGTGTGTTTTATCATAAAAGAGTGTTCAATTTTGTCATCTATTAAAGTGATCATGTGTCTTTTTTACTTTATTCTATTAATGTAGTGTATTACAATGATTGGTTTTTGTATGTTGAACCAGCCTGGCATTCCTGAGATAAATCCCGGTTGGTATATAATCATTTTTATATGTTTCTTGACTCAGTTTGTTGGTATTTTGTTGAGGTTGTTTTCTTCTATATTTATAAGGGTGATTGGTCTGTATTTTCTCTTCTCGTGATGTCTTTATCTGACTTTGGTATCAGGGTAATAATACAGGTCTCATAGAATGAGTTGGGAAGTGTCCCTTCCTCCTCTATTTTGAGGATCATTTGTGAATGATTGGTGTTAATCTTTTTCCAAAGTTTAGTGGAATTCATTAGTGCAGCCATCTGGTCCTGGGCTTTTCTTTGTGGGAAGTTTTTTGATTACTAATTCAATCTCTTTGCCTGTTATAGATTTATTCAGATTTTCTATTCCTGAGTCGGTTTCAGCAGTGTGTGCCTTTCTAGAAATGTGTCCATCACATCTAAATTATTGACTTAGAGTTGGTCATAGTTTCCCCTATAATCTTTTAAAACTTTCTATAAGACTATGTTTGGTTCCTGATTTTAATAAATTGAGCCTTTGCTCTTTTATTCTTGGTCAGTGTACCTAAATTTGGTCAGCTTTTTCAGTCTTTTCAAAGAACCGACTTTTGATTTCATTGATTTTGTTGTTTTTCTACTCTCAATTTCATTTATTTACACTCTAATCTTTGTTATTTCCTTTCTTTTGGTTGTTTTGTTTTTCATTTACTCTTTCTAGTTTCTTAAGGTGAAAGTTAAGCTACTGATTTGAGAGCTTGCTTCTTTTAATATAGGTGTTTACAGCTATGAATTTCCCTCTAAGCACTGCTTTTACTGCATTCCCTAATTTCAGGCATGCCATACTTTCATTTTCACTCATCTTGAAGTATTTTCTAGTTTTCCTGTGATTTCTCCTTTTATCTATTGGTTATTTAGGTGAGTAGTATTTAATTTCCACATCTCTGTGAATTTCCCAAATTTCCTTCTGTTGTTGATTTCTAATGTCATTCTGCTGTGGTCAGAGAAACATTCTTTGCATAATTCCAATCCTTTTAAATTTATTGAGACTTTTGCGTGATTGCATAACATATGATCTATCCTGAAAAATATTCCTTGTGCACTGGAGAAGAATATGTATTCTGCTGTTTTGGATCAAGTTTTCTTTTCTCTCTCTCTTTTTTTTTTTTTTTTTTTTTTGCGGTACGCGGGCCTCTCACTGTTGTGGCCTCTCCCATTGCGGAGCACAGGCTCCAGACGCGCAGACTCAGCGGCCATGGCTCACGGGCCCAGCCGCTCCGCGGCATGTGGGATCTTCCCGGACCGGGGCACGAACCCGTGTCCCCTGCATCGGCAGGCGGACTCTCAATCACTGCGCCACCAGGGAAGCCCTAAAATGACACATTTTAAGAGAGAAATTAACAAATTAGAGTTTTCTCTGAGGTCAGTGTTCAGAATCATCCTAGACTCTGCCTTCGTGAACCACACCTAGTACTGTCCGTTCTACCTTTTTCCTTTTGTTGCAACTGAAACCTGAATAAATGCAGTAGCCTCCTCTCTGTTCTTCCTGCCTCTATTCTAGCCCCCAATCCCATCCGCCCTCCTCACTGGAGTCAGAGGACTCGTTAAACAAGATATTCTGATCTCCAGTAACTTCTCTGTTTAAAACTAATGAAAGCTGACACTGTTAGTGACTTCTGTACAGCCTTCGTTCTCCTCCCTCTCCTCTCCCATGCGGCTGTCACCCCTCCCCCATCCCTCCCAGAATAAGATGCAGTCCTTTTCTGTCTCTCCCACTGTCAAAGGACTGAAAGAATAACATTCCCTGAGTTCCCTTTGCTGAATTATTCATCTTTGCTGCCTGAGCATGACAAAACTTCTCATTAAAAGCCCTGGGTGGGGGTGACCCACCGGGCCCCAGGCCACACAGCTAGCCAGAGAGAAAGCCAAGGGGAGGAAGAGACAGTGGCCAGCGTGGAAGGTTCCCCCAAAGGGCCTGTGAGACGGAGTCCTTGAGACCCGGGGACTCGGGAGGGTGATGGGGCACAGGCAGGCTCTTCACCGTAGGGTGACCAGCGTGGTGGTCTGGGGTGTCAGACTTCTCAAAAGCTTTGGACAAACACAGAAGGCCTGACCCACCATGCTTCTCAGCCCTAGAACGTCCGAGTGCTGAGCAGTCAAGGAAATACTGTCACGGAATTGAAGAGAACTCGGTCTCTGCCATTAGCACTCTGCTTGGCTGGGTAAAGTAGGACAAGTTGTCCATCCCTATTGTACCTAGAGGGACAGAGCCATGTGGGGTAGAGAGCCGGAGTGGGGAGAGGAGACCTAATTTCTGGTTCCAGCTCTGCCATTAGCCAGCTGTGTGACCCTGGGCACACCGCTTGGCTTCTCTGTGCCTGAGTTTTCACTTGTACAAGGGAGGCAATACAGACGGTGTGGCGATTCAGGGCATGGGCTCTGGAGCCAGGCTGCCCGGGGTTCACATCTCAGCTCTGTCTCTTCCGAGGTACGTGACAGTAACAAACCTGCTTAGCCCGACAAAGCCTCAGTCTTCTCATCTGTAAAACAGGGACAACAATAGTGCCCACCTCAAAAGATTGCTGCAAACTGTACAGCAGTCAGCACACAGCCTTGAGAGACTCTCAGTACACGGTAGCTATGTGCATCTCATCAGATCCTCGTTCTCCAGAGTTTGATCTGTTCAAGTCACTGGGACCTGGCTTTTCATTCCAGAAGGAGCACGACATTCTGATGATGAGAACATGTGGTTTGCAAGTTGCCTGGGCCAGCCCTTCAGGATATGTCCCTATGGGTGCACACCCCATGTGATGTCCTGCAAACGCTCGTGTGGGCCTCCTCATTTTCGAGGCATCCTGGGGAACACTGCCATGGAGACCAGTGCTCGTGGGCTTACAGGACGTTTGCCCACAACTCTGAATAGGACAGAGCAAGGGCTGTGGGGGAGGAAACATAATTTCCCTCTAACCTTCTGGGTTCTTGGCTGAGACCACCCCCACCCTGTAATAAAAGACAGATTAACAGGAGAAAAAGGGGCTGCTTCCCTTGGCCTCTTACCCCAGACCTGGCTGCCTTGGCTTCTGTTTGCTTTCCATTTGGGGAGTGACGGAGGATTCTGCCAAGAGCCAGGAACCTTCAGAGAAGGGCCCTGGGCCCTGTCACCTTCAAGCCCATTGATGGTGTTGTAGGCAACCTCGCCAACAGAGCAGCCAGGACTGACTCCGCAGAAGATTGCCACTCAGCACTGTCGTCCCAGCTGGGGCTGCCAGCAGTGCCTCCCCAACCACCCACCCACCCACCCACCCATCCATCCATCCACTGATGCATGCATTCATCCCCAAATATTTACCTGCCACGTATCCTGTGCCTGGCCCTGCACTAGGTGCTGTGGGAGCTCAGCAATGAGAACAACACAGGCCTGGACCTCAGGGAGCTTGCAGTCTAGTTGTGGGGGACTTATGAGGAGCCACACACATGGACATGAGATTACAAATCATGAGAAACACAAAGAAATAAATAGAGAGGTGTTGTGAACACGTGTAAGATGGAGTAGGAAGCCAGGAAAGAAGTCCAAGGAGGTGATGCTTAGGCCTGACCCCGAGGGAGAGAAGGCACCAGCCAGGCAATGAGTGAGGGGAGAGGGTGCAGGAGGGCCAGGTGTGTCCCTGCTCCGGGTCAGGGTGTTTCCTAGCATTCTGCCTTTGTGGGTCAGACTCTGGGGTCTGGATGCCTGCTGGCTTTCACTTGACAAACAAACTGTGACTGCTGCCGCCGAGGCTTTTCAACACCTAGCCCTCAGACCGTGGGCATGAGAGTCTGAGAGAAGACTTGATAACAGGTAGATCCCTGGGCTGCACAGCCCCCCAGAGACTTGGATTTAGCAGGTCAGGGCGGGCTCAGGAATTTTTATTTTTAACAAGGCCTTCAAGTGGTTCTCTTGTAGGTGGTCTGCTGCTCTGTGGGATATTCTTGGAGTAACTGGCATGTCTATTGTTATGGTCACTGGTCACCTGTGTCTGTGCTGCTCACCCCCACTCTCATCACATCACTGGAGGAATCATTCTATAACACAAACCTGAGTTTCCTACCTCTTTTCTTAAAACATCTTCTTTTATTGCCTATTACTTTCAAAATACATCCATATTCTTTAGTAGGGATTAAATGGTTCTTTGTGCTTTTGTGTCTGCCTCAACTTCTGCTCCTGCTTATTCCCATTTACCCTCTTCGTCTCCAATAGTTCCTGGTGCAGGGTAGACACTGGACAAAAATTTATTTATTACTATGAAAATGAGGCATTTAAAACATATCATATTTTACTTAGGGACCTGGGGATATTTCAAGTCATAAAAATAGAGCTGTTTTCAAATATTTGGAGGTCTGTGTCATGTAAAACACTTGTTTCGAATAGCCCTAGGACCAGTCAGTGGAAGTCATAAGAGGTCTCCATATAAGGAAGTGTGTGCCATTTTTGCAAAGATGTAATCACCTGCATTTGTGAAATGGTTACGTTTCTTGTCTCCTGTAGTAACTCAGCATTGATTCTATGACCACTTGGCAGGCATGTGGTGAAACTGGGAAGAAATAACCTACCATTCTTGAGCTAGGATTCTGTGGAATAAAGGTGAAAGGGAGAAGGAAAGAAAATGAACTCTCCATTTCAGGTAAGTAGAGTATTATGGTTTATGTTACCATACACACCATACCCATATACATCATATATGGAATACCTGTTTTCCATACTACAGAATAGACCAAACCATAATATTCCTTATTGTTTATTTGATGATCCAAAAAGTAATTTAGCCTCTTACACTGTCTATGGGTCATCATTACAAACATTAATTCTCATTATAATATTGAAGTATGGAAATACCAGGTAACAAAAATCTCTGCCAGAATGTCAGATAAATCAGCTTTTATTACTGTAACTAAAGAAGTATTCTAGAAAAAAAACAAGTGCATCATGCAGAGATAATTCTTCAGCTCAATTTATTATGTTACGAGTTTTTTTTAATTAAAACAAAGAGCCATGACAAACTAAAGAATAACACTACAGGGGCTTCCCTAGTGGTGCAGTGGTTAAGGATCCACCTGCCAATGCAGGAGTCAGGGGTTCGAGCCCTGGTCCGGGAAGATCCCACATGCTGCAGAGCAACTAAGCCCACGAGCCACAACTACTGAGCCTGCACTCTAGAGCCCGTGAGCCACAATTACTGAAGCCCGCGTGCCTAGAGTCTGTGCTCCGCAACAAGAGAAGCCCTAGCACTACAACGAAGAGTAGCACTTGCTCACCACAACTAAAGAAAGCCTGCACACGGCAACGAAGACCCAACTCAACCAAAAATAAAATAAGTAAATTTATATATAAAAAAAGAATAACACTACAGATCAGAAAACTCATTTGGCTGAGATATAGCTAATAACAAAAGCTAACACCTGGTAGGTACATAATTAACAGCAATTTTCAGAATTGATTGCCGGTACCTTTTTTTCTTATTGTACCTACATAAAATAAAGGAGGGAAAATGTGGGACTGAAGAATAGGACTTTTTTGAACCTCTCTGTCAGGTATCTCTTTCCTTGCTCTGTATATTAGGGACACTTAGATTTTAGTCATTTGGGTAATTTTTTTTTCATTTGGGTAATTTTTAGTCAGAGTTTTAAAGACTTGGGATGCTAACAAAACCCGACAGCTCTGATTTCAACACCAATTTTCAGTAGCTTTTGTTTGTTCAATAAGGCAAATGCTGTGGGGAGGCACACCTTCTTGGTAGTTCCTAGGGTTATTTACTTGGGAGGCATAGTAAGGACATGACTGACTCTGAAGGAAATTTCTCCCAGACCAGAGCTGCTTGCTACTGTTGGCTTCTTACACTATGTGAAGACTAAATCTTGCTCTGCTTAGAAACTTGCCCACCTTTCCCTTCTTTGCCCCTCTAATTTCATTCCCTCCTTATCCCTATCTCTTCTGCATCTTTCAAACTACATCAGATGACTAAATTCTAGGGATCTATTGTACAACATGGTGACTAGACTTAACAATACTATGTCGTATACTTGAAAGTTGCTAAGAGGTTAGAGTTTCATGTTCTCGACATAACAACAACAACAACAACAAAATGGTAATTATATGATGTGAAGAATGTGTTCACTAACTTTATTGTTAGCAAAACTTTCACAATATATATGTGTATCATCATCATGTATACCTTAAACTTACACAATGTTATATGTCAGTTATGTCTCAATAATGCTGGGGAAAAAATGAAAAACTATCCTGGCCCCAGACAGTGAGCTGTACAGAAAATAGCACTGGAGTGAGAAGTAGGAGATAAGAGTTCTAAGGCTTGATCTGTCACTGGCTAGTGGTGTGGCCTTCAGGAATTTGCTTAATTTCTCTATTCCTCAGTTTTATTGTCTATAAAAAGGGGACTGGATCGTATTACCTTAGAGTCAGTTCCAAAATTTGACCTAAAGTAGCACACACATTACCATGCTTTCCACACCTCACCAGACTCTTTTTCCATCTTTCAAACTTCCTCTAAGAAACTTTTTTGTCTTAAAGAGGGTCTTTGCATCTATTAAATACTGCAATTCTTTGCCAATCATGTCACAAGTACCTATGTTGTAAAGTTTTTTAAAAATCATTTTTAACCTCTGAACACATTTAAAATTCAGTATAAATAATGCAGTAATAGTGATGAGAAGAGAAAAAAATCTACTCTAGAATCTGTTTTTATTCTTAATGTGAAATAAATATATTAATACTAGATGGGAAGTAGCTGATTAATATCTTGAAGGAAAGAAAGAATTTATTTGTCATCTACTCTGTGCCAAGAACATTGCTATGCCCTTGTGAATATTATTTCTGGTAATCCTCACAACAACCTGTTACAGAAGACATTTTCTCACTACACAAGCTGAAGAAACTGAAGATCAGCAAGGTTACCCAATTAACCTAAGGTAACACATCTATTTAGTGGCAGGACTGGGATTTGAACCCAGAAGATTAAAATGTATGTGATTACAACAGTGGGAATATACTAAATGATACTGAATTGTACACTTTAAAATGGTTAATGTTATGTAATTCTTACTTCAAAAGGCAAAATAAATATTAAAAATCAGAAAAAAATGTATGTGTTTATAGTGTGTGTCAATTTAACTAAATCACAGTATGGTCAACTGGAAAATGCTTAGGACTCAGCTCTTTGACGGGCCAGCTCTGCGACCATGAGCAAGTCATTTCACCCCTCCAGATTCCAGTTTTCCCGTCTATAAAATAAGGGAGAGGTAGACTAGCTGGATGATTTCTAGGCTCTTCTTCAGCTCTTAACAGTCTGCAGTCATGTGTTTAGTCTACCACCGAACACTAACTGGTCTTCATTGCCCCCTTGTGGGTGAAAGCTGAACTGTTACTATCTCTGTATTCGTGTAAGATTTCAGAATAATCTTCATTAAAATAACACCAATAAACCCAAATCAAACCAGCCATTTGACGTCATGCAGATAAAGAAGAGTGAATGAATATTTTGCTTTCTATCATTTTTTTTTATCATGGTGGCACAAGCTTAGACTCATAACCTTTCTAAACAAAAATAACTACAGTCTCAAATGTGGTCAGGAAAAAAGGACAGATCAAGTAGGCATTTCTCTCTCCCCCACCATCCTGGTTTTCTATTTTATTAGAACACAACCCTTTCAATAGTCTGTCAGTGGTTTTAAAAATATCATAAGATTAAATGGGAAGAGATATGGGAGAGGACTGCAGAAAACCAGCAATACAGATAAGATGAAAGGTTAATGCCCAGAATATTTATATAAAAAAAGAGTTTCTAGAAATCAATAAGAAACAAAAATGAATGTTCCTCACCCCAAATGGGCTCAGGACTAGAATGGGCTATTTACTCAAGAAAAAATAAAAATAGTCAATAAATAAATACATGAACAACTATTTACTATCAAAGAACGAAAGAAATGCAAATCAAAACATGAGATTATTTTTCATTCATCAAGTTAGGCAAATGTGGTTTGTGATGATAATATTCCATGAGAGATTGAGTGTTTAGAGAAATAGGCCTTCTCTTATTCGGCTCTCATTGATGTAACTTGGGACAACTTTCTTCTAGAGGGCAATCTGCTAATATATATTAAAAGCCATAAAAATATTCATACTCTTTGGCCCAGAAATTTTACTTATAGGAAATAAACAGAGATGTGAATTAAGATAAATATTAGGGACGTGCAGTGCTGCTTTATTTTATAAAAAGGAGACTGTTGTTGGAAAACTACCTAAATGTCTAGCAATAAGTGTTTGATTACATATATATATTTTTTAAATTTATTTATTTATTTATTTTCGGCTGTGTTGGGTCATCATTGCTGTGCGCGGGCTTTCTCTAGTTGCGGTGAGTGGGGGCTACTCTTCATTTTGGTGTGGGGGCTTCTCATTGCTGTGGCTTCTCTTGTTACAGTGCACAGGCTCTAGGTGTGTGGGCTCAGTAGTTGTGGCTTGCAGGCTCTAGAGCACAGGCCCAGTAGTTGTGGCTCACTAGCTTAGCTGCAGCATGTGGGATCTTCCCGGACTAGGGATCGAACCTGTGTCCCCTGCATTGGCAGGCAAATTCTTAACCACTGTACCACCAGGGAAGTCCCTGATTACATATATTATGGTAAATCCTTCAATAGACTATTTTGCAAGCATTAAATATAATCCGTAGAAGAATATATAATGACTTAGAGAAAAGTGTCATGTATGTTAAGTGAAAAAGATTACAGTAAGTATGTGCAATATGACATCAATTTTCTTTATTACATAAATATATTAAAACACACACATAACCACACTAAAAAGTAATATTTAAAAAATCTGGTTACCTCAGGATAATAGGATTACAGAAAACTTTTATTTTCTTTGTCTTGTTTTTCTGTTTCTTTTGTTCTTTCTGTTTTCTTTTTACCATAGGTGTGAATAACTTTTGTAATCAGAAAAAAATAAAGACAAAGTTTTAAAGTGTTTACTGGTGACACTGTTTTCCTGTTGGGAAGAAATGGAAAAAGAGACAATTCAAAGGTTATACCAACACTTGTTCATTAGACTCTATATTGAACAATATATTACAGGACACACCCTTGGCTGTTTCTACAGCAGCCAAGAACAATGAAAGAGAAAAGAGAAGAGATGAGCCTGTCTCTTGCTTCCTCACGAATGCACCACAGGAAGGCATGATTTGTATTTTAACTCTAATCAATACAGCTAGCATTTCTTTCATCAAGGCAACGTTTCTGAATTCCTTTTCATCAATCAATTAAGTAGAAGAAGCACAGCTTGGCATGTCTGGCTAAAATTCAGGAGTGCTATGGTAAGACTCATTACACATTTACCCATAATTCATAAAGCATGAAAGGAATTCACAGATTGCTCAAGAATACACTTACTTGTACTCACAGAACCCACCATTTAAAAATGCACTTAAATATGGCTGAACCAAAATTCTCTGTGTTGCCTTGGAGAAGACAAAGTGATTTATGAAGACACACAGATCACTGCAACAGTTCCTATATGACTAAAGGTGATAATTCCTTTATATCTTGAGCCTCGAAGATGCTTATTCTAGCTGGGAAAGCACTAAATAAACCTTCACCCCCTTTAAAAAAAAAGCCCACACCAATCCTCACACAAACATCACCACCTCCATCAGCAAAATAAAAGCCAGATCTTTGCTTACCAGTTTTTGCAAACATACCAATAAGGGGACATTTAATAATTTAATAACTTTACTTTCATTCTTTATGCCTAGTTTCTATCATTATCCTTTCCTTCTCCTAAAGAGAAAAGAGTAAAGAATGGGGGCTTTATTGGTGATTTTAACTTGAGGAAATTAAAAAGACAGCAAAAAAAAAGGTAACTCTGAATGGTGATGGATATATTAATTAGCTTGATTGTGGTGATTATTTCACAGTGTACACATGTATCAAATCATCAAGTTGAACACCTTAAATATATACAATTTTTATTTGTCAATTATACTTCAATAAAGCTGGGGGGAAAAAGAGACCAGTTTGGAAAAAAACATACACATATATGAATATTTTATCAAAAAATGTATCAGTTTATCTGCCCTAAAATCAAGTGTAAGAAAAGCACTCTGCGGTAATGAATCCTACATCTCCATAGCAAGGGGGTAAAAAAGTGAAATGATTATCTGGATCACTGAGGTAAAAAAATATATATATTGCACTTAGAACTACTACAGGTAATTCAAATGAAAGTAGAGATGCCACTCCCAGACTGAAATTACTCAGATTGGTGCTTCACTTTTCCAGTGTGTTTCAAAAATTTAATTATAGGATTGAGGAGAAACCATCTATTCCACACCTTCCACTTCCGGGAAGAACCATAGCCAAACTATTTCCAAAATATGAGAATCTATATTATTTCTTTTCCTTCCTTCCTTTCTTTCTCTCTTTCTTTCCTTCTTTCTTTCTTTCTTTCTTTCTTCTTCTTTCTTTTCTCTCTCTCTCATTCTTAGGATTTGCTCTCTTTACAGCTTTCATATATAACATACATTAGAGTTAATTATATTTATCATGCTATACATTACATCCCTATGACTTATTTATCTTATAACTGGAAGTTTGAACTTTTTGACTGTCTTCATTCAATCCCGCCCCCGCCTCCCACTATACTATTTCTTGAGACATAAAGAGAAAGAGATTTCCTACTGGGCTATGAATCAGGTAGAAAACCTGCAAAGACAGAAAGTTAGTTTTCTGCTTTTAAAGTATCAGTTTTGGCTGAGCAAATCCTTTTTAAGAGCTTATAAACCTATGACCTTTTTGCTTAAAAGTTACATCATTATAGCCTAATCAAAAGGATTTCAGGTGCTGTAGTTGAGGTTGATCTGATAACTTGTTAAATGATTATCCTTAGCAATGGAAACAGTACATGTGGTAAAAAAAATCTGTTTTTTACCCGCTGTGATTTCGACTGCCCGAAGTTCCAATAGGCAAAAATAGAGGGAGGGGAGAAGAGGGCTAAATCTGTGACAGATGGAATCACTGTAATGTAATCATGTGCTGTGGAGAGACTTGTGTCTGTAATTTAAAAGTCACCACTATGTACTGTATATTCAAGCCGTTCGATGCTAATCCAAGTCTCTTTAAAGTCCAATATGTGAAAAGCAACAGAAAAGAATATTTAACAAAATTATCCTTTGCTTTCTGATTTGTTTTGCTCATGTTTTCCTAAGATCTGGACAGTATTCCAGTCAAGAAAATAAAGGGAATATGTATATTCTGTTTATATTTTGTGATGGTCTAATTTTAAATTACAATGAAGAAATAAAGTGGAGAGTCAAGATCCAAGTTCTAGTCCCAATACTCTTCATGTATTTAAAAAATGGCATAAAATAAAGGGAACTTCCCCACCTTAATCTTTTGAGTTTGTTTCCCAATCAGTAGAACGGTATCTGTCTGATCAGTAGGTAGTGGCTGCTTGGAGTACCATGTGAAAAAATGATCCAGAACCACATGTAGGGCAGCCTGAAAGAGTGACTTGATTGATAAATACTCTCTGTCACACCCACCAGTTGCTCAAAAAGGGAAAGGGAGAAAAGAAGCACAAACATTGTATACTGGTTATTCAAAATGCACTTTTTATTCACTTTAACACAGATGATATTTTTACAGTTGAAACAAAATATCTGATACACAATTTTGAGTTTTTAGCAGCACCTGCAACAAGAGGATTGTGGAATACCTCAGGGTAAAGTAGAGATGGCTGAGGCAGGCACAAATTAACCTGAAATTCATCAATCCACTGAAGACATATGGAATCTGAGGCCCCCTGAATGTTAGCCCAACACATGTAAATAAATTAAATAGATATTCTGTATGATGTTTTAATGGACCATTGAAAAACAATATAGTTCCAATTAGAAATATCTTGTTCCAAAAAAATCTAGTGTTCATTAAAAAAAAAACACCTACTGAAAATATTGCACTGCACATTCTAGAGTACACAATTTCTAAGCCTATATGCACAGTTTCTTGTACTCACAGATTTCAGCCTTTGGTGTTTTTTTTTTATCTTACCCAAACTATATGTCCACAACCCACTGAGTATTACTCACCAAAATGCCACTATTTTTTGTCACTTAAGTGCTTTCATTAAGATATTGTGTAGTGATATGGCAGAAAAAAAAATTGGTATGGCTAAGAGGAAAGGGGCTTCAAATGACCTAACACTTGTCTTGTATGGACAGGAGGCCTATGAATGGGATACCTAAGTAATTTCTTTACTTAAATGATCACATGCCATTCTAATAGTGACAAGTACTTTTGTGAGTGGATGGAGGTCTTTATGAAGGCCTGAGATCTACAAATAGAAACTATTATAAGCAGAGTGCAAGTAGAAAGAGAAGGCCCCAGGTCTCATGCACTTAAAAACAATTAGCATTTAATAGTTCCGACACACATATTTTCACCCTAACATGATTGTAGCAAAATGATCATAGAACTTGGAAACCAGTGTGGCTGGCTATAGGCATAGGCAGGATAGAGACCAATACTTAAGAGCTATGGGGTCCCAGTTCTGGCTTTGACTTCTGGCATCAAAATTAGTTGGACAATGGGGTCTGGACTATATTTAAATTGGAAATATTGAGCATTACTGGGTTAAAATATCATCTTCCACTTATCAATGTGGCCAAAAAGTCCCAGAGCTCTTAAAGCACATAAGGTCCCACATGTAAGGCTGATTCCATATGTGGCTACAATGGAGAGTTCTAGGCTATATTCCTGTGAAAGCTCCTGTCCCCTTCCCAACCTAGGTCTCTTTTGGGGTCATTTCTAACTGTCTCTCACTACCTTGGGTCACTGTTTTTATCATAGATGTTGTAAAAGTATAGATTAAAATCTATGCAGGACAAATATATCAACTGACAAGAACTAGCTGCATATTAATAATATAGTATATAGCTGGCAGTCATGGTAATCAAAATTTGACAAACTGTTTTTGTATTTTAATATGGTATCTTCAGGATGTTTATACTGGGCACATAATGATTACTCAGAGCTCAAGAACTTTTCCTGCCATAGTGCAAAAGCAAAAGAAAGAGCTATGTAGTTGCTGTTAAATGCTGATCCCAGAGTAGTTTGAGAAATTTTAAAGTCCCTTTCCATAGTCTTAGCTGTTGCCTTAAGATATATCTAACTAAAGCATGGCACTGAAACGTAGTTTGTAGCTCGCAGATTCCTAGAACTCAGAGCTGGAAGGGACCTTAAACCAAACATCTAGCCAGTACAGAAATTATTTTTATGATATTTTAACAGATGGTCATCCAGCATCTTGAATATTTTCCCTAGAAGGGGGTTCACTATTAAGGCAGTCCATTCTATTGTTGGACAACTCTCTTAAATTCATTCTAATGCTGGGTTAGAGTATGTTCTCTTGTTACTTTCAACGTCCTAGTTTGGCCAGCTCAACATACAGTGCATACAAGAAATCAGTTCCTTCTTCTACAATAAATATTCGAGTTATGGAACCTTAGGAGAAAAGCCCAGTATCCTCCAACCTGTTCTGAAGGCTTCTCTGAGAGCACAGTATGGTGGACCAAAGGACCATCAAAATTATGAGCAGAGTGCACTGCATCCAAAGCCATATACTAAGCAGCATTGCTAAATTGATAAGAGGTTGTCAGAGAAGCAACATCCCTGTGCAGCAAAAGTAGACTTATGAAGTGAAAGCAGACCAACCTTTTATTTGCAAGGGTGGTTGGCATATTTAAACATAATCCATTCACTAGGACCCTGTTACTTCAAACACAAAGAGTATAATAAATCTCCATTGTCATTAGTGTATCTCTTATTGAGACGGTATTTTGTGAAAAGCTCAGATGGGAGCAAACCATACATAAGGATTTAAACAAGGCAGTGTACGTCATTATACTTTTGCATTCCTAATCATTACAACCTCTTTATAATTCAAGATAAGGACATCCTAGTTTGCATAATAATCATTAATGTAATACGACTCAGAGTCTTATTTTTTTCCCCTTTGGCAGACATGTCAGAAACTGCTTGGCAAGAGTTGATGGTGACATTTGTTAGTTGATTAATGGAATGCTTTAAGGGATAGCTGTAGCTCTTTAACTCCTTCATGCGGCTGGGTTCTAAGTTTAAACTGTGATTTGAAAAATATCTAAATCTTTCAGAACTAAAGCTTTCTGAAATGTCCTGAAACACACAAGAAGGAAATAGCAGAAATCACGCAAAATACACTTGGCTTGATAAAGCTTTTTTTTTTAATTGCTCTACAACTTCAATTTGAAAGGCTCTGATTGACAATCATAACCTTATCTCTTACCCTTTTGTATGTGTGTGCAGTCTTAGAGGGGCACAGTTACTCTTACACTACTGACTGACCAGTTGGGGCACACTTTTAAAAGGCTTCCCACTTTTAACAGCATGAAGATCCTGCTTTGGAACCACTGTTCAAGTCAATAGTGTGACCTAACATGCAATGCTCCAGCTGTTCCTCTACAGCTAACACCTGCCTGACAGCTTCTTCAAAGGCTACTGTCACATTAGTATCATCTTTGGCACTTGTTTCTAGATAAGGGTAATCTCCATTCTCCATGCACCAGGCCTGTGCCTCCTCAGTAGTCACTTGCCTATCCTCTTTGTCTACTTTGTTACCCAGAACTACAAAGGGGAAGTGCTCAGGGTCTTTCACATCTGCGTAGTAGATGAATTCTTTCTGCCAATTACCAAGGTTCTCAAAGCTCTGCCGGTCATCCACGCTGAAAGTCAAGAGGCAGCAGTCTGCTCCCCTGTAGAAGGGTGTCCTAAGGCTCTTGAAGCGTTCCTGCCCTGCAGTGTCCCAGATCTGGAGAGTTACAAAACGTCCATCTACCTCCAGATCTCGATTTAAGAACTCTACCCCTATGGTGTGAAAAGCCTGGGAGTCAAATTTATTGGTTACATAACGGTTCATGAGCGAGCTTTTCCCAACTCCACCATCACCCAAGAGAATGACCTTTAAGAGCAGGGATTTCCCACTCATTGTTGTAGCACCAGATGGAGAAGAGTTTATAACCAAGAGAACCTGAAAATAAAAGAAAAAGTAGAAGGGAAAACAGTTAAACCTGAAACTGAAATCAACTTCATAGTAAATTTCTCTGAATTACAAGGCCTTATTACTTAACTTCTCTTAATTCATGCTCATTAAATGATATAGTACAGCAGAAGGAATAAAACTCTTTCTCCATAAGGGAGAAAATATGTCTTGTTTTTCTGAAGTATCTTGCCTGTGCCAGGAAAATGGCTGAATGCCATGCATAAATGGACTAGCAGATGGTGCTGTAATCTGGTTCAGTTCTGACCCTATTCTAGGGGAGAAAGCCTAGAACAGGAATGCTACTCAAATGTGTAACGTATTAGCTTCTGGTTTGGACAGTTCCAAACAAGAGGCAAAGAGTATGAAATTGATTAGAGGGGTTTGAAGTCTGTTCCTGATGGAGCCAAGAACCGTTGAGGAGAGAAAGCTGTGTAAGCTGGAATCTTGATTCTGTTAGTAGAAGTTTGGTTAGGGTTACATTGGACCCCAGAACTTGGAAAAGAGAAAAAGATCAGGTTTCTTCAGGCATTTGCCCCATTATACTTGAATTGATATGGATACCCTCACAAGTAAAAGATCTTCCTTAATCTTTCCTTCATGGAACAATGGCACTCAAGTTGATGACTGTTGATTGGTATCATTATAACAGCTATCATTGAAGAAGAAAATCTTGAATAGCTTATTAATTTCTGGATTTAGGTTCTAATTCCATAATAACACCAATGAAAACATACTGTAAACTCTAAAGAGCTAATAATTATACAGTATCCTTCTTGTTACCTCCACATTCTATACATGAAATACCTAGAATGCATCTTAAAATAAAAAGATCAAATGTTTACTGAACAACTACCTTGTACTAGATTTTGTTAGGTTCTTTCAAACGAGGTCCATTGTGGGAAATCAACAATGATCAAATAAAAACATATAACATATATACCTACCTAGTTGAGAATAAAATGTAAACCTACCCAGTTGGGTCTTTGTCACAATCTTAGTCTTTTTCTTGTTGTTGCTATATTCTTTCTTTTTAGGGTTCTAAAAAACAGATTGGGAAATATTATTTATAAAAATTTATTTAAAATAAAGTTAAGGCTATCTATATATAAATATACTCAAGTCAGGAAAAAAAAAACCAGACCAACCTCAACTTACCTACAGAGGATGCTTTTCACAAATATACTTGCGAGTTCAAATACTACAAATACCTAACATGGACAAAATAATTTTATTGCATGGACTTTAACTTGTCCTAACTTGAGTGTACTTTATATGATTTTTTAAAGTTTTATAGTCTCTCTATTGAGCTTTCCATTCAAAGTAAAAGTAAATCAAAGAAAGTAGATGATATTCACAATAGATGATATTCAGGAAAGAGAAAGCACAGAGGAGTCTAAGATATGTTGAAATTCTAAGTCAGAGATGAAACTCCTTACCTTTCTACCTACCAATGTTCCCATCTCTAAGAAAGTTATTAATGCACTCAGCCTTGAGGGTGTCTCTGCAACTGATTCCACAAGATCAGAGAAGAAAAAATATGTTTGGGGACTCCTTGTTTACAATATATAATCTTGGCTAATTATTTTACTCATTAATTTCAGTCATCTGTCTAGAACACAGGTTTTAGCATTTAACTGGATTTATTAAATTCAAACACGACTTCATTTATAATTATAGTTAATTATGGCAAGTGTCTTATTTCAGCAGCATCAAGAGTACTGGTCTAAAAAGAAAAAAACAGTTCCTAGATTTGCTGAGTGTTCTTTCTTACTGAGGAATAAAGAAGCTTTTAAGAAATCTCTGCTGCTTAACAATCTCATGTTATTTTTTTCAAATGTAGAAAAAGCATATAATAAGGGATTCATTAGAGATCTAAATCAGTAATTATGAATTTAAATAATGTCTTCTAAACTGATAGGTTTTATCCTCCTTCTTGGTCTATATCTATTCTAAAAAAATTCTCAAGTTTCCTACAATTCCTGATTTTTGTCCTGTTTTTTCTTCTGCTCTCAAATTGCTGTCTTTGGAACTAGCTCAAGTACCAAACATTTCTTTAAATGGAGATGAACCAAGTGTTAGCACACTTCTTTTTTATATTGGTCTGTAGGATAATTTTACAGAGCAGAACTCTTGAACTCTCACTTGAAGGAAGTACAAACTTGGGCACAATATTGACAGTATTACGTGCCCATGCCAAGTGAACTTCCTTAAGTTCCTAGCAAACAGGTGTCCATATTATTAAATGGCTAACTCTACTTTCCCAGCTGCTGCGGATAAATGCAAATGAAGGGTCAAGAACTGAGTAAATATGGAAACCAAATACTCGGCTCCAGGAATAATGAAGTATTAATAACTATCTGAGATATTGCTGCTGTTGCTTGTGCATCCCCTATTTGGTCATGTGCACACATAACTTCTGGGTGCATAGGGTCTATACCAGGGAAGAACAATGCAGTTCAGTGTCAAGTGCACTGGGCTGGCAGCAATCAGGACAGTCTTCATCACTGCTTTCCCATTCATTGATTTTATGAACTTGGACAGGTCCCTTAATCTTGCTGTGTTTATTCCTATATAAAAATAGAGCTGGTAATGCCTGCCCTACTTAACTCATAGGATTTGGGAGGAAACAACTTATGAAGTTTGCAAAGATTTGTAAGCACTTATTGAAATTTTTAGTTTGGGATTTTTGTTCCTCTCGCTCTCCATCTCCTTTCATTCACTGGTGGGGGCCTTGTGACTCAATATTAACCTTTCTCAGAAAGCACCTGCCAGTGGGAGGATAACAATTCTTCCTTTTCTCTTTCTTCCATATCTGAGAATGCCTTGTTCCCCAACAGTTTTGAGCATTTGCATATACTACAGAATCTCAGCATTGGAGGGACCTTAAGGGTCTTCTTGTCCAATCCTGCAATTGATGCTTGAGAAAACAGTTGAGTGCCTATTGTGTGCTGTGTCCTTACTAAGGTGACCCTACACTTTCCTCTGCTGTCTCCAACTCCCATTTATTTGCTGGAAGTAAAAATGAATACAGTTAGGCTTGTCTCCTTGCTTTCAGTCACTAAATCCTGATGATTTTTCTTTGCAATATCCTTTTCCAGTCTTCTGCTACCATCCTCATTTTGGTCCACATCTCCTTGTATCTAATCTACTGTGAAAGCTTCCTGGCTCTTCTCTCCCTGCCTCTAGTTTCTCCCTACCTAATCTACTTTGCAAAGCTTCATCGCTTGAGCACCCACTGAATGTAGACCTTGTTGGAAATCATACATGTTTAAGGCAAGGTCTTACCCTCAAGGAGTTTATAAATTCACATATAAGCTTCAGATCTCATAGTTTACAGTTGAAATAGTATCATTATACTGTCTTATTTTGTTAACAAAATATTTTTTTCCTGCACAACCAAATTCTAAATTCCTGGATCATAAGGCCCTTGTTTGTATGTGTCTTTGAAGCCCCTTCATGCAGCACCAGAGTCCTCCATATGGATAATCAATAAATATTTGTTTATTAATTAGGTAAGTACCCAGAACTAATGCCTCTGAATTGATGCACAGGTACAACAGATCCACAGTTCTGTAAGATATCCAAATATTATTATTTACAAGGTGACTAAAGAGCAGAAGTTATGGACTTATTTGGATCACTTTCTAGATGGGACTTAACAGGAATTCCACCTGTTGAAAGCCAGTGGAAATGCTCCAGTTTCCCTTCATCTCCCTTCACATTTAAAAAATAAATATATAAACTTTTCCACTCCCACCAAAAACAAGAGCAGAATAATTATCTCCACATTATGTTTACAGTGGCTGCTGGCATCCCCATCAGCATCATCATCATCATCATCCTCATTTGAGTGTGATATCCTTTAGTACATACTTAAATTAAAAAGAACTAGCACAGTACAAAAGCAAACCAGACAATTTTTTTGTCCCCCAAAATATGCCAAATTTAAATCAAAACCTAAAAGAAGATAGCATTAAGTAGGCAAAGGAATTCTTTGATAAACCTAAGTACATTTAATAGGAAAGTCAACTCCCTTATGCATCCTTTAAGGATCCCATATCAGGTTATGATTTGGACTAAAATGTTTATTCTAATTTTGATCCTATTCAGAGAAAGATCTGGCTTTAAATGATTCAAATATCCCAGAGATGCCATTCCCCTTTCCTACCCCACTCCCCAAAACAGAGTAACAATCATTCTCTAAGGATAGTTTATTCACTTTTTTCCCCAATTAGGGTCTACGTCTTGGACAGTAAGATGAATTAGAAACTGATATGACTGATACTCCCTAGCTTTCTTTGTTCTTCAACACACTTGAAACTTTCTGAATTTGCTGTGTCTGCACCCACACAGGCTTATTAAAATTACTGTATTTAGTTGGGGATGCTTGGGGGTGGGGATGGAGGTGAGGGAGGAGGCAGTACAATGATAAGAAGGAGGTTGAACCTTCGAAAATAGTACACTTTAGTGTGATAATGAAGAGAAAGAAAAGCAAACTGGCAACACCAGTTCGGTTGCCATGGGTAGAATGATGCTCAAATCCATAGTGCAGATTGTTTGGGAGCAAGTTTTGAGAGGGATGTGTACTGCAGGGCTAAGGGTGGGGGAAGAGAAACAGGGGAGGGCTAGGCAGTGGGTGAGAGTGGCCCTGGTGGCAATCTGCACAGGCGAGGAGCCATAGTTAGAGCTGTGGGGAAAGCCCATCTTATGGTAACACATTGGTTGAGGCTCTTCAACTCGCTGTTGATTCCTGGAACAATATTTGGAAATACTGCACTGGAGAACTAAGTGGGGCTTTCTTTAATCTACGTAAAAACAATACAAATAAGAAACGATTGGATTTTGAGACCCTCTACCTTAAATGGTGTAGATTGTTTCCAATACAACCTGATGCGTGGGGCTGGGGATGGGGGAGGGTTCCATAGCAGGGAAGCCCTCTGACGCACTGGATTCATTTTGTAGAGCTAACAAGTTATCAGCTACATCCATACTCTGAGTGCAAATGCCACAGCTGTCATGCCACAGCTGTCATGCATATTCCTACATTTATGCCCATATTTATATCCTACATGCAACTAGAAGGGTCCAATGTGGAATTTCACCTCCAACCTTTCACTCCTCACAACGACAGCTCTGGGGCTATGAGCCCGAAGGCACACTAGATAGCAATTTGGCACTGTCCACAGGCCACTCCCTGAGTAGACCTCCTGGAGACGAATAGGTAAGGTTTGAGTGACATTAAGTGAGCAGGGTACAGGGAAAAGAAGCTTCCTTAGGAGGCTGGGAATGCTGGCATCTCCATGATAGGGGTACTGTTACCATCGGGGACCCAGAAAGTGATATGTCACGCATAGTTCCAACTACCTCGGACCCAGGTTGTCTCACCTCGCCCCCAGCTCTGAGAACCAGCGGTTGTGACGCATGCGCACTGAGCCACACCCGCTCCCCACAGAGCCCTGCGCCTCTCTGCCGGGCTTTGGCAGCTGCTCTTGATTACTCAGCAACGCCCCCCTCCACCGTCACCTACCCACCCCCCAACTCCGACCCCGCGGCGCCTAGGCCCCTTTCCCAAGGTGCAACTGCCCCCGGGGGCTCACCCAGACCTCCTTCTCTTCCTCTGCCCCCGGGCCTCCCACCTTCTGACCTCCCGCGTCCTCCGGCCGCTAAGCCACTCTCGCTGCCCCCGCACCGGCACCTTACCCAACACAATGGGAGAGAGGCGGGAGAGGGCCGCGGGGGCCAGGCCGGTCAGCTCTGCGTGCCGGCAGTCCGGCTCTTCGGCGACACCGTCACTGCTCCTGCCGCCTCCTCGTCCTCAACGAGGCGGCAAGTGCAGCTTGGACCTAGGTGGCCTAACAGCTGCCGCTCGCGCCCGCTGCTGCCGCCGCACAGCGTCTCGCGCCCGCGCCCGCGCCCGCCCGGGGAGGGGGCGGGGCCCGCACCGCCTCCTCGCGCCCCTTTTTCAGCGCCAGGGACCCGGGGTAGACGCCTCCCGCCCTCGCGCTTCGAGAGCGCTCCCTGGCTCACTCACACTTCTTTCATGATCAGTGTCCAACCCTGGTCTCCTTTGTCCTCCTCCTCTCCCCTCGCAGATCAGTAGGCACAGCGACAATGGACCGTCAAATATTGCTCTCCCACTTAGCTCCTCTGTAGCCACAGCCCCATTTCTGGCAATTACTCTTCGACCTACCTCATTTATCCTACCTCCAAACCCTCTGCTTTTGCCAAGAGGATAGCACATACACACTCTTGTTTAAAATAACTCAGGGAAACACATGATCACGACACATTACTAGGCCCTCTAGCTGGCTATTGCTCATGAAATTCTCGCAGCAATCCAAAAGGAAAGGTTCACATCTGTAGCTCAGGCATAGAAGACACACTGACGTTTACCCTTACAGGTTACCGTTCTAGAGGGCCATCCTAAGAGCATTATCTGAGGTTCCCAGAAATGTTGCTGGGGTAGAATGCAATGTTCCAATTGTGCCTAGCCACCCAACCAGTCATTTCTTTTTGTCTCCTGTGCCCCTCTGGTTCCTCCAACTAATTCCTGATTTTTTCCCCTGAAATCAAAGGAGGGTGGAGCTCCTGGGGTCATCTAGCCTGCACTCCATCTCTGTCAGGCAGATTCATCTTTGAAGCTTCCCTGCTGTCTGATAACCCGTCCCTAAAGTGGCACTACGCCTCACTCTCCACGTGCCCCCTCATGGCCCTCACGCACCCTCCCTCTACCTAGGCCACGCTCTTTCTGCCTCTTCCCAAGTCAACCACTCAGTCAATTCCATAAACCCTAGCTTAAATGTCACTTTCTCAGGGTAACCTCAACCCCAGAATAGAGTAAGTGCCCCAATTTATTCTCTTGCAGCCTCCTATATAGCCTGCTGTATTTTTCTTTGTAATACTTAGCAGTTTATGATGAGATATTTATTTTAACAATTTTTAATTAAAAAAATTTAATTGAAGTATAGTTGATATACAATATTGTATAAGTTACAGGTGTACAACATAGTGATTCACAATTTTAAAGGTTATACTCCATTTATAGTTATTATAAAATATTGGTTAAATTTCCTGTGTTGTAAAATATATCCTTGTAGCTTATTTTATACATAATAGTTTGTACCTCTTAATCCCTTACCCCCATCTTGCTGCTTCCTTCTTCCCTCTCCCCACTGGTAACCACTAGTTTGTTCTCTTTGTGAGCCTGCTTTTTTTTTTTTTATTATATTCACTGGTTGGTTTTATTTTTTAGATTCCACATATAAGTGATATCATACGGTATTTGTCTTTTTCTGTCTGACTTATTTCACTTAGCATAATACCCTCCAAGTCCATCTATGTTGTTCCGAATGGCAAAATTTCACTCTTTTTTATGGCTGAGTAGTATTCCTATATATATATACACACCACATCTTGTTTGTGCATTCATCTGTTGATGGACACTTACACTTAGGTTGCTTCCATATCTTGGCAATTGTAAATAATGTTGCTATGAACATTGGGGTGTGTGCATCTTTTTGAATTAGTGTTTTCCGTTCTTTTTGGATATGTGCCCAGGAGTGGAATTGCCGGGTCATATGATAGTCCTATTTTTAGTTTTTTGAGAAACCTCCATACTGTTTTTCACAGTGGTTGCACCAATTTACATTCTCACCAACAATGGACGAGGGTTCCCTTTTCTCCACATCCTCTCCAATATTCGTCATTTGTGTTCATTTTGATGATAGCCATTCTGACAGGTGTGAGGTGATATTTTGTTGTGATTTTAATTTGCATTTCTCTGATGATTAGTGATATTGAGCATCTTTTCATGTGCCTGTTGGCTACCTGATTGTGTTTGGAAAAATATCTATTCAGGTCTTCCGCCCATTTTTGGATTGGGTTGTTTGATTTTTTGATGTTGAATTGTATGAGCTGTTTATATATTTTGGATATTAACCCCTTATTGGTCATATCATTTGCAAATATTTTCTCCCATTCTGTAGCTTGTCTTTATGATCAGATATTTAAATGTATGATTATTTGCTTGATAACTGCCTTCCTCCACTATACTATAATGCACTATAAAGTCAAGGACTGTGACTGTTTAGATTCACCACCATATCTGCAGAGCCTAGGACAATGCTTGTTACATAGGACATGCTCAGAAAATATTTGTTGGATATAAATGTGCTCCTACTTAAACCAGTCCTGCCCGCTACACAAACACACTAAAACACTCTTCTGTTGGAGAAGAAATGCACATAATCCATTAAAGAAATTTTTTACTCACACATTCTTATCTGTGATAAAAGAAAACTTTTGAGCATGGGCCCCCATATATGTATTTATAGATTTTATACATGTCCTACTGTGCATATCTATTTTATATATACATTATAATACATATACATTGAAAATACTCCAACACAGAAATTTTAAAAGAATGACAAAAAACCAAACATGTTGATGTTCCAATGTTTTCTTTCTGCACTGTATTGAACTGTTTTGTGAACTGCTCAAAATAACAGTCCTTCAAATTAGAGTCTCATCTTTATGTGAATTTAGATTTTTTTGTCCTTTTCTCATAGATGCTATTTTCCAACAGTTTAGTCATCTCTGAGAATCTCCCCAAACCTATTTGCAAGTTTTAAGGGCCTTTTAATTTCTAGGCTTAGATACCCAGTTCTGTAGTCAGAAGCTCATAACTGCTGAAGGTATTATATATTTGCAGAATGTTGGAATCCTTAGGGATTAATTAATTAATCCTTAGGATTAAGCAAAATCCTATGTTAGCCCAAAGACTCCTAAACAAATCCTATATTAAAAGACTCTCTAGAGGCTACTTGAAAAGCAACTACCATCCGCATAGAATAGAAGCAACATGACTACCACTAGTTAGGAGGGAACAGCACAAGGTGGATAGCTCAAAGTTTCAAAATACCAGCTGTAGGTTTTGTGGCTCTTGGACTGGACTATTCTAAATGATCCATCATTGAGATCTGTCAAACCATGCCCTCCATCAATAATGCTTCCATGCATAATGAAATAATATAATCCTATCCTTGTAACACAGTTACACACACACACACACACACACACACACCCCTCCACACACACCCACACACCACTTTTCTACCAAAGCTAGAATCATACTGTAGTCAGTAGGTTGGAGACTAAACCAAAATTGTCTCTAGGTACTGGAGAAAAGGTTACCTTTGGAGAGTGACACACACATGCAAAAATAAGCATTCAGTGTATGAAATCTATTATGTCCAAAAGCCCCCAATCCTAATTCGGTTTTAAATACATTGATCTGGGCTTAAAGAAGACATAATTTGAATGTGATTAATATAAAAGAAAAGCCTGATTTCATGTTCATAAGATGCTTATGAAAAAAAGAGTTCCATGAAGGGTTCAAATAAATTCATAAACACTGTATACTATTTCCTTTCCTGGAGAATCACAATGCATATTAGAACATTAAAGACTCTTGGAATCTTGCAGTGAAGAAAGCACTTTTTAAAAAACAAACTTCTGTGACCACAAATTCCTTTTGTTTATTGAAAATCTGTCAACAGGACTAGTATACCTCAGAACCCAATTTGGCAACTGCTGTCTTAACTGTACAAAGTTGTAATGTGATAAAAGAACATTGGCTTGCCTTAAACGTGGATGGTAGTATATGTCATCTTGCTTGGCCACTCAGATTAATTTATAGTGGTTTCCTGGAGACTTGTGCTTTGAAAATTCTAAGGCACATCTAGCTCAGTAGAAAAGAGTGATTAGTTAGTGGTGGCTACCATGGATGAGGCAATGTGTTTGGCATCCTTGGCCTAGAGTATTTACATGGCAACTATACATGCCATATATCCAGATAATTCTGATTTTGAGTATTTTCTTCTGTTGTCCCCACATTTACAATAATACTTATGGGACCATCTGATATTTTATTCAGAAAATATAGTAGCACAGATTTGTAAAAAGGAAATCGGGCAGTAAGAATTTGTCAATATTTACCTATCATTGTCCAAAAGCCAGTCATTTGTTCTGGTGGCACAATAATTTTTTATCACTTGATATGTGAATAATCTTGTGGAATAGGGATGCTTTGCAAGATTTTCCATAGCCTGAAGGAAAGATCTCTGAAGATAATCCAATTATTGAAAATATCAGTATGAACTCAGTTTTATTATTTTAAAAATGCATGTATTTTCAAGCTCTGTTCACTGAAAACAGTTCAAAACAGTGAAAATCCAAGTACCAAAGAGCACCTCTAGTACCCAGACTGAGATTCTAAATATCATTTCCCAGTAAAAGGAATCAAAGTTTCTTAGAGAAATGGCTGATTCTAGGTCTGTGGCAAGATATGTCCAAGATGAATCTGGAATATCTTGTCACACCAGATAGCAAAGAAACTATGGAGCCCCAAGATAATAGAAAATATATGTATTGGTCTCTACCCCCAGTTTCTGGCACAGAGCCCCTGAAATGCCTGTAAATTCCGGAGTGATAAGAATGCTATATTTTGTTCTAATATTTGGTCTTTGACCCCAGTTCATGACAAGGCTCCTAAATCCCTAAGAATTTCCTGAGTGATTGGAGTATCTTTTGTTCTAAGGAGGCAACTCTGGGTGGGTTCTTGCATGGCTCCTGGATGGGGGCTGATCTCCAGAAAGACCAAGCCTTAACTAGAAACTTGGAATTTCATCCCCATCCTCCACTTCTCTAGAGAGAGGAGAGGGGCTGGAAATAGAGTTAATAACTGATCATGCCTATGTGAGGAAGCCTCCATAAAAATACCCCAAATTATGGGGTTTGGAGATCTTCCAGGTTGGCGAACACATCCACATACTGGGAGAGTGATGCACCCCAGCTCCACAGGCACAGAAGCTCCTCCACCGGGAGCCTCCCAGACCTCGCCCTATGTAGCTCTTCATCTGACTGTTTACTGTATCCTTTATCATATCCTCAAATAAACTGGTAAACTTAAATGTCTCCCTGAGATCTGTGAGCCACTCTAGCAAATAATAAAATTCAATGGGGAGGAGGTCATGGGAACCTCTGTTTTATAGCTGATTTGTCAGAAACACAGATAACAGCTTGGACTTATGATTGGCTTTTTCCCTATACAGATACACTACTAGGGCTGTGTCAAAAGGACTTAGGAGCCAAACTGAAGAGAGTCCCACTAGCCAAACATGAAGCAATCTGAACATCAGAAAACACAATAACTACAATGGATTGAAATATATCAAATATGTTTCAATACATGAATTCATGATGACACTTAAAAATGTAATTTGTCAACTTGGAGAAAGTTATGAAACTAGCTCATTATTTTAAAACTGGTAAATAAAATAATGAACTGAACATTTAACCTGCCTTTCTTATATACATTCTTTCTCTGTGTAACCAAATAATTCATGAGGAGAATGTTTCGGTAGAAGATTTCCACCTAATAAATTCAGAAGGAATGATAGAATTTTACAACGGCTAATGAATTAATGGATATAGGCAATGATCATCAAAGTCTGCTAACATTACAAGAGTAATAACCAAATATCATCTGACTCTTAATGGAAAAACAAAGCAGTGCCTACGAAGTATTTTGCTAAAAAAGTAAAATTTGAATCCGATCAAACCTCTAGATATAACTATGAATTTTTAGGAAAAAGGACAAAGATGTTAAATAACATCACAATAATGTAAGCAAGAACATGTAAGACTTGAGTTTAGAGTTGGGAGGTTGGGAAGGGGAACTCCACAGAAAACAGCATGGTTTTTTCAATAAATAAATTGGAAAGAGAATCTGAAAATTTTATTTATAATGATATCAAAACCAAAATATTTAGTAGTAATTATAAAAAGAAGTGCAAAACCTATACTCTTAAAACAACAAAATGTTGAAAGAAATTAAAAAGATCTAAATAAATGGAAAGACATTCCATGTTTGTGGATCAGAAGACTTAATATTATTAAGATGGCAATACTCTCCAAATTGATCTACAGATTCAGTGCAGTCCCTACCAGAATTCCAGCTAGTGTCTTTGTAGATATTTATAAGCTGTTCCTAAAATCCATATGGAAATTTTGTAAGTTTACAATTTATCCATTGTAAGTGGATAAATTGGCACATGGCCACCATGAGTTTGAATAGCATGTATCAGTCTCCTTTCAAGTTTCTGGAACCTGAAAAATTAAAGATAGTATCCTACATCTTGTCCATTCACTGAAGCCTTTCTACTCTTTGAAGTTCCCCTTTAATAGAAAACCCACTTCCCCCTGGTACCTTCAGAATTCAATATATAGACTCTTGGTTTTGGCAGGGCTTTTAGAGTGACTGATTGAATCCACTGATTTCCAAACTTAGCTGCACATTAAAATCACATAGAGGATTTATCAAAACTATAGATTTCAAGTCCCTGACTTTGAAATCTCTGTGGTGGGGCCCACAAATGTATGTTTATAACAAGTTCCCTAGGGGATTGTGATAAGCTGGCCCATGTACAAGTATTTAGGAACCCTGAACTTTTTCTAGCCTCTCACCTACTACAGGAATTCCTTTGACAACTCTCTGACTTGTGGTCATTCAGCCTCTGAATACTGACTTCACAAGCAGCCCATTCCATTATTTAGACAGTTTACTTTGCTAGAAAGTTCTTTCTTGTGAAATGATGAAATCTGCAACCTCTAACTCTCCTTATTTTGGTGCTAGTTCTGACCTCAGAGATGGCAGATAGGTTTTGTAGAAGTCTCTCTTAATTGAAAGAAAAATAAAATCAGAAATACAAGTTCCTCCTTTGATGATGGTAGTAGCTTCTAAAAATAGATTACTTGTCAGCAAAAGAAAAAAATCAAAGTGAATACAATGTTCAGTATCTCTGTGCTGTATCATTACAGATCTGTATCATTACAGATCTGTTGTCTTATAGTTATTGCAAATGCTGCAAAACATTGTTCAGATGAATGTGTAAGTCATAACATGATGGTTTGTGTAAAAGTTAATGTTTTGAAAATTGTGTTGGCTAATGTAAAACATCCAAAGTAAGGTTACTCATTTTTCTTTCTTTTAAAATATTTATTTATTTATTTTACTTTTGGTTGTGTTGGGTCTTAGTTGCGGCATGCAGGATCTTCGTTGCAGCAGGCGGGATCCTCATTGTGGTGCGCTGGCTCCAGAGCGCGTGGGCTCTGTAGTTGCTGCACACAGGCTCTCTAGTTGTGGTCCACATGCTCAGTAGTTGCAGTGCCTGGGCTTGGTTGCTCTGCGGCATGTGGGATCTTAGTTCCCCGACTAGGGACTGAAGCCACGTCCCCTGCATTAGAAGGCAGATTCTTAACCACTGGACCACCAGGGAAGTCACTCACTTTTCTTAAAGAAAGTAGTGTGATAGTGGCCCCACCCCTTGCATGCCACTCAACAATGACGCCTTTCTTCTATGGGGTCTCGCACTTTTTCCACAAACTTTCCTGGTTGTGGAGCTCCTTACTCCCGTCCCTTCACGCTGTCTTTTCACAGCCAACAGGTGTTCCCTCCCTCTGTCCACGTTCCAAACCCCACTTTCCAGCACCCAAACCCCCTCCGCAGCGGGCGACTCATGACTCAGGCTGGAATGCACAGAGTTGCAGTGTAGACCATGTGTGCAGTTCTTACTTTGTCCTGCCTTCCACAGACCTTCTGCTGCATTCTCCTTTGATTCCCCCAAAGGTTCTTTTCTGTCTCAGCTGTTTTCCCAACCATGAAGGAGTTTTTCTGAGTCCAGAGACCTCCCCTCAATTTCAGCTTCCCGCCAGGGTTGCTGGTCCCTTTTTTTATTCCTCTTTCCTTTTTTCCTTCTTTCTTTCATCCTACCCAGTTGTGAGGGGATTTTTCTTGTCCTTTTAGGTGTCTGAAGTCTTCCACTAATGCTCAACAGGTGCTCTATGAGAATTGTTCCTAAATGTCCATCAACAGAGGAATGGATAGAGAAGATGTGGTGCATATATACAATGGAATATTACTCAGCCATAAAAAGAAACGAAATTGGGTCATTTGTAGAGACGTGGATAGACCTAGAGAGTGTCATACAGAGTGAAGTAAGTCAGAAAGAGAAAAACAAATATCGTATATTAACGCATATATGTGGAATCTAGAAAAATGGTACAGATGATCTTATTTGCAAAACAGAAATAGAGACAGATGTAGAGAACAAATGTATAGATACCTAGGGGGAAAGGGGGGGTGGGAGGAACTGGGAGATTGGGATCGACATATATGCACTACTATGTATAAAATAGGTAACTAATGAGAACATACTGTATAGCACAGGGAACTCTACTTAATGCACTGTGGTGACTTAAATGGGAAGGAAATCCCAAAAAGAGGGGATATATGTGTATGTATAGCTGATTCATCTTGCTGTACAGTAGAAACTAACACAACATTGTAAAGCAACTATACTCCAATAAAAAATTAATTTAAAAAAAGAAAGAAAGCATTGTGTTTTAAGCCTTTGAAAGATCAGTTTATATTGATTGTAATGGTAAAGTTAAGGTAAAGTTTAATCTTCCTATTGCCTTAGAAATAAAAATAGTTTTCTTAAATTTTATATATAGCATAAAATCTGTTTGCTTAGTTAATATCTGACAGTTTCACCTCATTTGCCAATTTAGATAAATTGAAACTTACTGCTTATGTCACAATGTGAAAATGTGTTGTGATATCTGCTGTGGGGACAGGACTGGGATGGTGGCAATCTGTACACCACGTGCTAGCCAGTGCAATCCCTATTCAATGTAACAAACCTCTAAATATCTGGATTACTTTCATACACCCTTTAAGTCTCCTCTTTCCCAGGTTAATTATGTGCAAGTCGTTTAATCAGTCTTCATGTGGACCTGACTTACATCCTTCATTCTTCTCTTCTTCACTAAATACCCACAACTTTGTCACTGTTCCTATAGAAATATGGTGGCTAGACATGAAGTCAGTACAAATATGCATTGACCACATTTATAATATTAAAAATCATTTCAGAAAATGATTACCTCTTTTACCCTATCAATGTTTATTATGTTTCATTTCTGGACATTTCACCCATTTGTCAGGGTCACAGAAAATTCTTACTATGTATTTTAAGATGCTAGACTCATCTAATTTGGTTTTATTTGCAAATTTTGTGAGCATGTTCTTGATTCCATAATTCAGGTAATTAATTCATCCATCTATTCAGCAAATATACTTGCTGACTTTGTGTCTGGCCTTGCTTTAGAATGTAGGAGTTTGGTGGTGAGAAACAACAGTCACAGCACCTGGTCTTGTGAATTACAATCTAGTAGCTGAAAATCTAAATGTTAAGTCATGCTGAAGGACAATTTGGCAGTTTCTTACAAAACTAAACATACACTTACCATATGATCCAGCAGATAACAGCCCTTGGTATTTACCCAAAGGAGTGGAAAACATGTCCACACAAAAACCTGCACACAGATTTTTTTTTAACATCTTTATTGGAGTATAATTGCTTTACAATGGTGTGTTAGTTTCTGCTGTATAAAAAAGTGAATCAGCTATACATATACATCTATCTCCATATCCCCTCCCTCTTGCGTCTCCCTCCCACACTCAGTATCCCACCCCTCTAGGTGTTCGCAAAGCACCGAGCTGATCTCCCTGTGCAGTGCAGTTGCTTCCCACTAGCTATCTATTTTAAATTTGGTAGTGTATATATGTCCATGTTACTCTCTCACTTCATCTCAGCTTACCCTTCACCCTCCCTACGTCCTCAAGACCATTCTCCACGTCTGTGTCTTAATTCCTGTCCTGCCCCTAGGTTCTTCAGAACCATTTTTTTAATATTCCATATATATGTGTTAGCATACGGTATTTGTTTTTCTCTTTCTGACTTACTTCACTCTGTATGACAGACTCTAGGTTCATCCACCTCACTACAAATAACTCAATTTCATTTCTTTTTATGGTCGAGTAATATTTCATTGTAAATATGTGCTACATCTTCTTTATCCATTCATCCGTCGATGGACACTTAGCTTGCTTCCATGTCCTGGCTATTGTAAATAGTGCTTCAATGAATATTGTGGTACATGACTCTTTTTGAATTACGGTTTTCTCAGGGTATATGTCCAGTAGTGGGATTGCTGGGTTATACGGTAGTTATATTTTTAATTTTTTAAGGAACCTCTGTAGTGTTCTCCATAGTGGCTGTATCAATTTACATTCCCACCAATAGGGCAAGAGGGTTCCCTTTTCTCCACACCCTCTCCAGCACTTATTATTTGTAGATTTTTTGATGATGGCCATTCTGACTGGTGTGCAGTGATACCTCATTTTAGTTTTGATTTGCATTTCTCTAATGATCAGTGATGTTGGGCATCCTTTCACCTGTTTGTTGGCAATCTGTATATCATCTTTGGAGAAATGTCTATTTAGGTCTTCTGCCCATTTTTGGATTGGGTTGTTTGTTTTTTTGATATTGAGCTGCATGAGCTGTTTGTATATATTTTGGAGATTAATCTTTTGTCAGTTGTTTCATTTGCAAATATTTCCTTCCATTCTGAGGGTTGTCTTTTCATCTTGTTTATGGTTTCCTTTGCTGTGCAAAATCTTTTAAGTTTCAGTAGGTCCCATTTGTTTATTTTTGTTTTTATTTCCATTTCTCTAGGAGGTGGGTCAAAAAGGATAGCGCTGTGATTTATGTCATGGAGTGTTCTGCATATGTTTTCCTCTAAGAGTTTTATAGCCTCTGGCCTTATATTTAGGTCTTTAACTCATTTTGAGTTTAGTTTTGTACATGGTGTTAGGGAGTGTTCTAATTTCATTCTTTAATTTGTAGCTGTCCAGTTTTCCAAGCACCACTTATTGAAGAGGCTGTCTTTTCTCCACTGTATATTCTTGTCTCCTTTATCAAAGATAAGGTGACCATATGTGCGTGGGTTTACCTCTGGGCTTTCTATCCTCTTCCATTGATCTATATTTCTGTTTTAGTGCCAGTACCATACTGTCTTGATTACTGTGCTTTGTAGTATAGGCTGAACTCAGGGATCCTGATTCCTCTAGCTCCATTTTTCTTTCTCAGGTTTGCTTTGGCTATTCGGAGTTTTTTATGTTTCCATACAAATTGTGAAAATTTTTGCTCTAGTTTGGTGAAAAATGCCAGTGATAGTTTGATACAGATTGCACTTAATCTGTAGATTGATTTGGGTAGTATAGTCATTTTCACAATGGTGAGTCTTCTAATGCAAGAACATAGTATATCTCTCCAACTGTTTGTAACATCTTTAATTTCTTTCATCAGTGTCTTATATGTTTCTGCATAAAGGTCTTTTGTCTCCTTAGGTAGGTTTATTCCTAGGTATTTCATTCTCTTTGTTGCAATGGTAAATGGGAGTGTTTCCTTAATTTCTCTTTCAGATTTTTCATCATTAGTGTATAGGAATGCAAGAGATTTCTGTGCATTAATTTTGTATCCTGCTACTTTACTAAATACATTGATTAGCTTTAGTAGTTTTCTGGTAGCATCAGAAACTACTGTTTGCAGACAGGGACAGCTTTACTTCTTCTTTTCTGATTTGGATCTCTTTTATTTCTTTTTCTCCTCTGACTGCTGTGGCTAAAGCTTCCAAACCATGTTGAATAATCATGATGAGAGTGGGCAACCTTGTCTTGTTCCTGATCTTACTGGAATTGGTTTCAATTTTTCACCATTGAGAACAACGTTGGCTGTGGGTTTGTCACATATGGCCTTTATTATGTTGAGGTAAGTTCCCTCTATGCCTACTTTCTGGAGGGTTTTTATCATAAATAGGTGTTGAATGTTTTTGAAAGCTTTTTCTGCATCTTTTGAGATGATCATATGTTTTTTCTCCTTCATTTCGTCTATATGGCTTATCACATTGATTGATTTGTGTATATTGATGAATTCTTGCATTCCTGGGATAAACCCCACTTGATCACAGTGTATGATCCTTTCAGTGTGCTGTTGAATTCTGTTTGCTAGTATTTTGTTGAGGATTTTTGCATGTATGTTCATCAGTGATATTGGCCTGTAGTTTTCTTATTTGTGACATCTTTGTCTGTTTTTGGTATCAGGGTGATGGTGGCCTCGTAGAATGAGTTTGGGAGTGTTCCTCCTTCTGCATATTTTGGAAGAGTTTGAGAAGGAGAGGTGTTAGCTCTTCTCTAAATGTTTGATAGAATTCGCCTATGAAGCCATCTGGTCCTGGGCTTTTTTTTTGTTGGAAGATTTTTAATCACAGTTTCCATTTCAGTGCTTGTGATTAGTCTGTTCATATTTTCTATTTCTTCCTGGTTCAGTCTCGGAAGGTTGTGTATTTCTAAGAATTTGTCCATTTCTTCTAGGTTGTCCATTTTACTGGCATATAGTTGCTTGTAGTAATCTCTCATGATCCTTTGTATTTCGGCAGTGTCAGTTGTTACTTCTCCTTTTTCATTTCTAATTCTATTGATTTGAGTCCTCTCCCTTTTTTTCTTGATGAGTTTTGCTAATGGTTTATCAGTTTTGTTTATCTTTTGAAAGAACCAGCTTTTAGTTTTATTGATCTTTGCAATCATTTACTTCATTTCTTTTTCATTTATTTCTGATCTGCTCTTTATGATCTCTTTCCTTCTGCTAACTTTGGGTTTTTTTTGTTCTTCTTTCTCTAATTGCTTTAGGTGCAAGGTTAGGTTGTTTATTCGAGGTGTTTCCTCTTTTTTTAAGGTAGGATTGTATTGCTATATACTTCCCTCTTAGACCTGCTTTTGCTGCATCCCATAGGTTTTGGGTCATCGTGTCTCCATTGTCATTTGTTTCTTTGTATTTTTTGATTTCCTCTTTGATTTCTTCAGTGATCACTTCATTATTAAGTAATGTATTGTTTTGCCTCCATGTGTATGTTTTTTTTTTAACATCTTTATTGGAGTATAATTGCTTTACAATGGTGTGTTAGTTTCTGCTTTATAACAAAGTGAATCAGTCATACATAAACATATGTTCCCATATGTCTTCCCTCTTGCGTCTCCCTCCCTCCCACCCTCCCTATCCCACCCCTCCAGGCTGTCACAAAGCACCGAGCCAATATCCCTGTCCCATGCGGCTGCTTCCCACTAGCTATCTACCTTACTACGTTTGTTAGTGTGTATATGCCCATGACTCTCTCTCGTCCTGTCACAGCTCACCCTTCCCCCTCCCCATAACCTCAAGTCCGTTCTCTAGGAGGTCTGCGTCTTTATTCCTGCTTTACCCCTAGGTTCTTCATGACATTTTTTTTCTTAAATTCCATATATATGTGTTAGCATACGGTATTTGTCTTTTTCTTTCTGACTTACTTCACTCTGCATGACAGATTCTAGGTCTATCCACCTCATTACAAATAGCTCAATTTCGTTTCTTTTTATGGCTGAGTAATATTCCATTGTATATATGTGCCACATCTTCTTTATCCATTCATCCAATGATGGACACTTAGGTTGTTTCCATCTCCGGGCTATTGTAAATAGAGCTGCAATGAACATTTTGGTACATGACTCTTTTTGAATTTTGGTTTTCTCAGGGTATATGCCCAGTAGTGGGATTGCTGGGTCATATGGTAGTTCTATTTGTAGTTTTTTAAGGAACCTCCACACTGTTCTCCATAGTGGCTGAACCAATTCACATTCCCACCAGCAGTGCAAGAGTGTTCCCTTTTCTCCACACCCTCTCCAGCATTTATTGTTTCTAGATTTTTTGATGATGGCCATTCTGACTGGTGTGAGATGATATCTCATTGTAGTTTTGATTTGCATTTCTCTAATGATTAATGATGTTGAGCATTCTTTTATGTGTTTGTTGGCAGTCTGTATATCTTCTTTGGAGAAATGTCTATTTAGGTCTTCTGCCCATTTTTGGATTGGGTTGTTTGTTTTCTTGTTATTGAGCTGCATGAGCTGCTTTTAAATTTTGGAGATTAATCCTTTGCCGGTTGCTTCATTTGCAAATATTTTCTCCCATTCTGAGGGTTGTCTTTTCGTCTTGTTTATGGTTTCCTTTGCTGTGCAAAGCTTTGAAGTTTCATTAGGTCCCATTTGTTTATTTTTGTTTTTATTTCCATTACTCTAGGAGGTGAGTCAGAAAGGATCTTGCTGTGATTTATGTCATAGAGTGTTCTGCCTATGTTTTCCTCTAAGAGTTTGATAGTTTCTGGTCTTACATTTAGGTCTTTAATCCATTTTGAGCTTATTTTTGTGTATGGTGTTAGAGAGTGATCTAATCTCATACTTTTACATGTACCTGTCCAGTTTTCCCAGCACCACTTATTGAAGAGGCTGTCCTTTTTCCACTGTACATTACTGACACCTTTATCAAAGATAAGGTGTCCATATGTGCGTGGGTTTATCTCTGGGCTTTCTATCCTGTTACATTGATCTATCTTTCTGTTTTTGTGCCAGTACCATACCGTCTTGATAACCGTAGCTTTGTAGTATAGTCTGAAGTCAGGGAGCCTGATTCCTCCAGTTCCTTCTTTCGTTCTCAAGATTGCTTTGGCTATTCGGGGTCTTTTGTGTTTCCATACAAATTGCAAAATTTTTTGTTCTAGTTCTGTGAAAAATGCCAGTGGTAGTTTGATAGGGATTGCATTGAATCTATAGATTGCTTTGGGTAGTAGAGTCATTTTCACAATGTTGATTCTTCCAATCCAAGAACATGGTATATCTCTCCATCTATTTGTATCATCTTTAATTTCTTTCATCACTGTCTTATAATTTTCTGCATACAGGTCTTTTGTCTCCTTAGGTAGGTTTATTCCTAGATATTTTATTCTTTTTGTTGCAATGGTAAATGGGAGTGTTTTCTTGATTTCACTTTCAGATTTTTCATCATTAGTATATAGGAATGCCAGAGATTTCTGTGCATTAATTTTGTATCCTGCCACTTTACCAAATTCATTGATTAGCTCTAGTAGTTTTCTGGTAGCATCTTTAGGGTTCTCTATGTATAGGATCATGTCATCTGCAAACAGTGACAGCTTTGCTTCTTCTTTTCCGATTTGGATTCCTTTTATTTCCTTTTCTTCTCTGATTGCTGTGGCTAAAACTTCCAAAACTATGTTGAATAAGAGTGGTGAGAGTGGGCAACCTTGTCTTGTTCCTGATCTTAGTGGAAATGCTTTCAGTTTTTCACCATTGGGGATGATGTTTGCTGTGGGCTTGTCATATATGGCCTTTATTATGTTGAGGAAAGTTCCCTCTATGCCTACTTTCTGCAGGGTTTTTATCATAAATGGGTGTTGAATTTTGTCAAAAGCTTTCTCTGCATCTATTGAGATGATCATATGGTTTTTCTCCTTCAATTTGTTAATATGGTGCATCACATTGATAGATTTGCGTATATTGAAGAATCCTTGCATTCCTGGAATAAACCCCACTTGATCATGGTGTATGATCCTTTTAATGTGCCGTTGGATTCTGTTTGCTAGTATTTTGTTGAGGATTTTTGCATCTATGTTCATCAGTGATATTGGCCTGTAGTTTTCTTTCTTTGTGACATCCTTGTCTGGTTTTGGTATCAAGGTGATGGTGGCCTCGTAGAAGGAGTTTGGGAGTGTTCCTCCCTCTGCTGTATTTTGGAAGAGTTTGAGAAGGATAGGTGTTAGTTCTTCTCTAAATGTTTGATAGAATTCGCCTGTGAAGCCATCTGGTCCTGGGCTTTTCTTTGTTGGAAGATTTTTAATCACAGTTTCAATTTCAGTGCTTGTGATTGGTCTGTTCATATTTTCTATTTCTTCCTGATTCAGTCTTGGCAGGTTGTGCATTTCTAAGAATTTGTCCATTTCTTCCAGATTGTCCATTTTATTGGCATAGAGTTGCTTGTAGTAATCTCTCTTGTAGTAATGATCTTGTATTTCTGCAGTGTCAGTTGTTACCTCTCCTTTTTCATTTCTAATTCTATTGATTTGAGTCTTCTCCCTTTTTTTCTTGATGAGTCTGGCTAGTGGTTTATCTATTTTGTTTATCTTCTCAAAGAACCAGCTTTTAGTTTTATTGATCTTTGCTATTGTTTCCTTCATTTCTTTTTCATTTATTTCTGATCTGATTTTTATGATTTCTTTCCTTCTGCTAGCTTTGGGGTTTTTTTGTTCTTCTTTCTCTAATTGCTTGAGGTGCAAGGTTAGGTTGTTTATTCGAGATGTTTCCTGCTTCTTAAGGTGGGCTTGTATTGCTATAAACTTCCCCCTTAGAACTGCTTTTGCTGCATCCCACAGGTTTTGGGTCGTTGTGTCTCCATTGTCATTTGTTTCTAGGTATTTTTTGATTTCTTCTTTGATTTCTTCAGTGATCACTTCATTATTAAGTAGTGTATTGTTTAGCCTCCATGTGTTTGTATTTTTTACAGATCTTTTCCTGTAATTGATATCTAGTCTCATGGCGTTGTGGTCAGAAAAGATACTTGATACAATTTCAATTTTCTTAAATTTACCAAGGCTTGATTTGTGACCTAAGATATGATGTATCCTGGAGAATGTTCCATGAGCACTTGAGAAAAATGTGTATTCTGTTGTTTTTGGATGGAGTGTCCTATAAATATCAATTAAGTCCATCTTGTTTAATGTATCATTTAAAGCTTGTATTTCCTTATTTATTTTCATTTTGGATGATCTGTCCATGGGTGAAAGTGGGGTGTTTAAGTCCCCTACTATGAATGTGTTACTGTCGATTTCCCCTTTTATGGCTGTTAGTATTTGCCTTATGTATTGAGGTGCTCCTATGTTGGGTGCATAAATATTTACAATTGTTATATCTTCTTCTTGGATTGATCCCTTGATCATTATGTAGTGTCCTTCTTTGTCTCTTTTAATAGTCCTTATTTTAAAGTCTATTTTGTCTGATATGAGAATTGCTACTCCAGCTTTCTTTTGGTTTCCATTTGCATGGAATATCTTTTTCCACCTGCTTACTTTCAGTCTGTATGTGTCTCTAGGTCTGAAGTGGGTCTCTTGTAGACAGCATATATAAGGGTCTTGTTTTTGTATCCATTCAGCTAATCTGTGTCTTTTGGTGGGAGCATTTAGTCCATTTACATTTAAGGTAATTATCGATATGTATGTTCCTATTCCCATTTTCTAAATTGTTTTGGGTTCGTTATTATAGGTCTTTTCCTTCTCTTGTGTTTCTTGCCTAGAGAAGATCCTTTAGCATTTGTTGTAAAGCTGGTTTGGTGGTGCTGAACTCTCTCAGCTTTTGCTTGTCTGTAAAGGTTTTAATTTCTCCATCAAATCTGAATGAGATCCTTGCTGGGTAGAGTAGTCTTCGCTGCAGGTTTTTCTCCTTCATCACTTTCAGTATGTCCTGCCACTCCCTTCTGGCTTGTAGGGTTTCTGCTGAGAGATCAGCTGTTAACCTTATGGGGATTTCCTTATGTGTTATTTGTTGTTTTTCCCTTGCTGCTTTTAATATGCTTTCTTTGTATTTAATTTTTGACAGTTTGATTAATATGTGTCTTGGTGTATTTCTCCTTGTATTTATCCTGTATGGGACTCTCTGTGCTTCCTGGACTTGATTAACTATTTCCTTTCCCATATTAGGGAAGTTTTCAACTATAATCTCTTCAAATATTTTCTCAGTCCCTTTCTTTTTCTCTTCTCCTTCTGTAATCCCTATAATTCGAATGTTGGTGCGTTTAATGTTGTCCCAGAGGTCTCTGAGACTGTCCTCAGTTCTTTTCATTCTTTTTTCTTTACTCTGCTCTGCAATAGTTATTTCCACTATTTTATCTTCCAGGTCACTTATCCGTTCTTCTGCCTCAGTTATTCTGCTATTGATCCCATCTAGAGTACTTTTAATTTCATTTATTGTGTTGTTCATCATTGCTTGTTTCATCTTTAGTTCTTCTAGGTCCTTGTTAACTGATTCTTGCATGTTGTCCAATCTATTGTCCATTCTATCTCCAAGATTTCGGATCAACCTTACTATCATTATTCTGAATTCTTTTTCAGGTAGACTGCCTATTTCCTCTTCATTTGTTAGGTCTGGTGCATTTTTATCTTGCTCCTTTATCTGCTGTGTGTTTTTCTGTCTTCTCATTTTGCTTATCTTACTGTGTTTGGGGTCTCCTTTTTGCAGGCTGCAGGTTCGTAGTTCCTCCTGTTTTTGATGTCTGTCTCCAGTGGCTAAGGTTGGTTCAGTGGGTTGTGTAGGCTTCCTGGTGGAGGGGACTAGTGCCTGTGTTGTGGTGGATGAAGCTGGATCTTGTCTCTCTAGTGGGCAGGTTCACGTCTGGTGGTGTGTTTTGGGGTGTCTGTGGCCTTATTATGATTTTAGGCAGCCTCTCTGCTAATGGGTGGGGTTGTGTTCCTGTTTTGCTAGTTGTTTGGCATAGGTTTTCCAGTACTGTGGCTTGCTGGTCGTTGAGTGAAGCTGGGTGCTGGTGTTAAGATGGAGGTCTCTGGGAGATTTTCGCCGTTTGATATTATGTGGAGCTGGGAGGTCTCTTGTTGACCAGTGTCCTGAAGTTGGCTCTCCTACCTCAGAGGCAGAGCCCTGCCTCCTGGCTGGAGCACCAAAAGCTTTTCATCCACACGGCTCAGGATAAAAGGGAGAAAAAGTAGAGGGAATTAGTAGAAGTATGAGGAAAGAAAGAAGGAAAGGAGGGTAGGAAGGAAGGAAGAAAGAAAGAAGAAGCAAAGAAGGAAAGAAGGCAAGAAGGAAAGAAAGGAGGGAGGGAGGGAGGGAGGAAGGAAGGAAGGAGGGAAAGAAGGATAAAAGACAAAGAAAGAAGATACAGTAAAAATAAAATAAAGTATAATAAAGTTATTGAATTAAAAAATTCTTATTTAGAAAAAAAAAAGGGACGGATAGAACCTTAGGACAAATGTTGGAAGCAAAGCTATACAGACAAAATCTTACACAGAAGCATACACATACACCCTCACTAAAAGAGGTAAATGGGGAAAAATCATAAATCTTGCTGTCAGAGACCACCTCCTCAATTTGGGATGATTCGTTGTCTAAAGGAGGGAAGGAAGGAAGGAAAGAAAGAAAGAAAGAACGAAGGTAAAGTATAATAACGTTATTAAAATTAATTATTAAGAAAAAAAAATTTTAGAAAAAAAACATGGACGGATAGAACCCTAGGACAAATGGTGGAAGCAAGACTATACAGACAAGATCTCACACAGAAGCATACACATACACATTCCCAAAAAGAGGAAAAGGGAAAAAATCATAGATCTTGCTCCTAAAGTCCACTTCCTTAATTTGGGATGATTGGTTGTCTATTCAGGTATTCCACAGATGCAGGGTATATCAAGTTGATTGTGGAGCTTTAATCCGCTGCTTCTGAGGCTGCTGGGAGAGATTTCCCTTTCTCTTCTTTGTGCTCACAGCTCCCAGGGCTCTGCTTTGGATTTGGCCCTGCCACTGCGTGTAGGTCGCTGGAAGGCGTCTGTTTTTTGCTCAGACAGGATGGGGTTAAAAGAGCCGCTGCTTCGGGGGCTCTGGCGCACTCAGGCCGGCGGGGAGGGAGGGGCACGGAGTGCGGGGGCGGGCCTGCGGTGGCAAAGGCCGGCGTGACTTTGCACCAGCCTGAGGCGCGCTGTGCGTTCTCCCGGGGAAGTTGTCCCTGGATCCCGGGAACCTGGCAGTGGCGGGCTGCACAGGCTCCGCGGAAGAGGGGTGTGGAGAGTGACCTGTGCTCGCACACAGGCCCCTTGGTGGCGGCAGCAGCAGCCTTAACGTCTCCCGCCCGCCTCTGGGGTCCGCGCTTTTAGCCGCGGCTTGCGCCCGTCTCTGGGGTCCGCGCTTTCAGCCGCGGCTCGCGCCCGTCTCTGGGGTTCGCGCTTTTAGCCTCGGCTCGCGCCCGTCTCTGGAGTTCCTTTAAGCAGCGTTCTTAAACCCCTCTCCTCACGCCCCAGGAAACAAAGAGGGAAGGAAAAGTCTCCTGCCTCTTCAGCAGGTGCAGACTTTTCCCCGGACTCCCTCCTGGCTAGCTGTGGTGCACTAACCCCTTCAGGCTATGTTCAAGCCGCCAACCCCAGTCCTCTCCCTGCGCTCCGTCCGAAACCGAAACCCGAGCCTCAGAGCCTCAGCTCGCAGCCCCGCCCGCCCCGGCGGGTGAGCAGACAAGCCTCTCGGGCTGGTGAGTGCCGGTCGGCACTGATCCTCTGTGCGGGAATCTCCCCGCTTTGCCCTCCGCACCCGTTGCTGTGCACTCCTCCTCGGCTTCGAAGCTCCCCCCTCCGCCTCCCGCAGTCTCCGCCCGCGAAGGGGCTTCCTAGTGTGTGGAAACTTTTCCTCCTTCACAGCTCCCTCCCACTGGTGCAGGTGCCGTCCCTATTCTTTTGTCTCTGTTTTTTCTTTTTTTCTTTTGCCCTACCCAGGTACGTGGGGAGTTTCTTGCCTTTTGGGAGGTCTGAGGTCTTCTGCCAGCCTTCAGTAGGTGTTCTGTAGGAGTTGTTCCACGTGTAGATGTATTTCTGGTGTATCTGTGGGGAGGAAGGTGATCTCCGCGTCTTACTCTTCCGCCATCTTCCGCCTTCCTCGTGTATGTATTTTTTACAGATCTTTTCCTGTAATTGATATCTAGTCTCATAGCGTTGTGGTCAGAAAAGATACTTGATACAACTTCAGTTTTCTTAAATTTACCAAGGCTTGATTTGTGAACCAAGATATAATCTATTCTGGAGAATTTTCCATGAGCACTTGAGAAAAATGTGTATTCTGTTATTTTTGGATGGAATGTCCTATAAATATCAATTAAGTCCATCTTGTTTAATGTATCATTTAAAGCTTGTGTTTCCTTATTTATTTTCATTTTGGATGATGATCTGTCCATTGGTGAAAGTGGGGTGTTAATATCCCCTACTATAAATGTGTTACTGTCGATTTCCCCTTTCATGGCTGTTAATATTTGCCTTATGTACTGAGGTGCTCCTATGTTGGGTGCATAAATATTTACAATTGTTATATCTTCTCCTTGGATTGATCCCTTGATCATTATGTAGTGTCCTTCTCTGTCTCTTCTAATAGTCTTTATTTTAAAGTCTATTTTGTCTGATATGACAATTGCTACTCCAGCTTTCTTTTGGTATCCATTTGCATGGAATATCTTTTTCCACCTGCTTACTTTCAGTCTGTATGTGTCTCTAGGTCTGAAGTGGGTCTCTTGTAGACAGCATATATAAGGGTCTTGTTTTTGTATCCATTCAGCCAGTGTGTGTCTTTTGGTGGGAGCACTTAATCCATTTACATTTAAGGAAATTATTGATATGTATGTTCCTATTCCCATTTTCTTAATTGTTTTGGGTTTGTTATTGTAGGTCTTTTCCTTCTCTTTTGTTTCTTACCTAGAGAAGTTCCTTTAGAATTTGTTGTAAAGCTGGTTTTGTGGTGCTGAACTCTCTCAGCTTTTGCTTGTCTGTAAAGGTTTTAATTTCTCCATCAAAACTGAATGAGATCCTTGCTGGGTAGATTAATCTTGGGTGCAGGTTTTTCTCCTTCATCACTTTAAATATGTCATGCCAGTCCCTTCTGGCTTGCAGAGTTTCTGCTGAAAGATCAGTTGTTAACCTTATGGGTATTCCCTTGTGTGTTATTTGTTGTTTTTCCCTTGCTGCTTTTAATATGTTTTCTTTGTATTTAATTTTTGACAGTTTGATTAATATGTGTCTTGGCATATTTCTCCTTGGATTTATCCTGTTTGGGACTCTCTGTGCTTCCTGGACTTGATTAAATATTTCCTTTCCCATATTAGGGAAGTTTTCAACTATAATCTCTTCAAATATTTTCTCAGTCCCTTTCTTTTTCTCTTCTTCTTCTGGAACCCGTATAATTCGAATGTTGCTGCGTTTAATGTTGTCCCAGAGGTCTCTGAGACTGTCCTCAGTTCTTTTCATTCTTTTTTCTTTACTCTGCTCTGCAATAGTTATTTCCACTATTTTATCTTCCAGGTCACTTATCCGTTCTTCTTCCTCAGTTATTCTGCTATTGATCCCTTCCAGAGTATTTTTAATTTCATTTATTGTGTTGTTCATCATTGCTTGTTTCATCTTTAGTTCTTCTGGGTCCTTGTTAAATGTTTCTTGCATTTTCTCTATTCTATTTCCAAGATTTTTGATCATCTTTACTATCATTATACTGAATTCTTTTTCAGGTAGACTGCCTATTTCCTGTTCATTTGTTAGGTCTGGTGGGTTTTTATCTTGCTCCTTCATCTGCTGTGTGTTTTTCTGTCTTCTCATTTTGCTTATCTTACTGTGTTTGGGGTCTCCTTTTTGCAGGGTGCAGGTTCGTAGTTCCTGTTGTTTTTGGTGTCTGTCCCCAGTGGCTAAGGTTGGTTCAGTGGGTTTTGTAGGCTTCCTGTTGGAGGGGACTGGTGTCTGTGTTCTGGTGGATGAGGCTGGATCTTGTCTTTCTCGTGGGCAGGTCCACATCTGGTGGTGTGCTTTGCTGTGTCTGTGGCCTTATTATGATTTTAGGCAGCCTCTCTGCTAATAGGTGGGGTTGTGTTCCTGTCTTGCTAGTTGTTTGGCATAGGGTGTCCAGCACTGTAGCTTGCTGGTCATTGACTGGAGGAGGTTCTTGGCATTGAGATGGAGATCTCTGGGAGATTTCCACCGTTTGATATTTTGCCGTGGAGCTGGGAGGTCTCTGGTGGACCAGTGTACTGAACTTGGCTCTCCCACCTCAGAAGCACTTCCCTGACACCTGGCCAGAGTACCAAAAGCCTGTCATCCACATGGCTCAGAATAAAAGGGAGAAAGAAAGAAAGAAAGAAAGAAAAGAAAGAAAAGAAAGTTATTTAAAATAAAAAATAATTATTAAAAACATTTTAAGTAATAAAAAAAAGAAAGAAAGAAAGAAGAGAGCAACCAAACCAAAAACCAAACCCACCAATGATAACAAGCACTAAAAACTATACTAAAAAAAAGAAAAAACAAAACAAAAAACCTGGACAGACAGAACCTTAGGACAAATGGTAAAAGCAAAGCTATACAGACAAAATCACACACAGAAGCATACCCATACACTTTCACAAAAAGAGAAAAAGGGGAAAAAATATAGATCTTTGCTCCCAAAGTCCACCTCCTCAGATTGGGATGATTTGTTGCCTATTCAGTTATTCCACAAATGCAGGTTGATTGTGGAGATGTAATCCACTGCTCCTGAGGCTCCTGGGAGAGATTTCCCTTTCTCTTCTTTGTTCGCACAGCTCCTGGGGTTTAGCTTTGAATTTGGCCCCGCTTCTGCTTGTAGGTCTCCTGAGGGCATCTATTCTTTGCTCACACAGGACGGGATTAAAGGAGCCACTGATTCGGGGACTCTGGCTCACTCAGGCCGGGGGGAGGGAGGGGCACAGAGTGCGGGGCGAGCCTGCGGCGGCAGAGGCCGGCATGACGTTGCACCAGCCTGAGGCGTGCCTTGCGTTCTCCCGGGGAAGTTGTCCCTGGATCACGGTACCCTGGCAGTGGCGGGCTGCACAGGCTTCAGGGAGGGCAGGTGTGGATAGTGACCTGTGCTCGCACACAGGCTTCTTGGTGGCAGCAGCAGCAGCCTTAGCATCTCATGCCCGTCTCTGGGGTCTGCGCTGATAGCCGTGGCTCGTGCCTGTCTCTGGAGCTCCTTTAAGTGGCTCTGTTAATCTCCTCTCCTTGTGCACCAAGAAACAAATAGGCAAGAAAATGTCTCTTGCCCCTTTGGCAGCTCCAGACTTTTCCCCGGACTCCCTCCCGGCTAGCCGTGGTGCACTAACCCCCTGCAGGCTGTGTTCACGCCACCAACCCCAGTCCTCTCCCTGCGATCCAACCAAAGCAGACCTCAGCTCGCAGCACTGCACATCCCCACGGGGGAGCAGACAAGCCTCTCGGGCTGGTGAGTGCCGGTCGGCACTGATCCTCTGTGCGGGAATCTCTCCTCTTTGCCCCCCGCCCCCCTGTGGCTGTGCTCTCCTACGCGGCTCTGAAGCTTTCCCCCTCTGCCACCTGCAATCTCCTCCCTGAAGGGGCTTCCTAGTGTTTGGAAACTTTTCCTCCTTCACAGCTCCCTGCCACTGGTGCAGGTCCCATCCCTATTCTTTTGTCTCTGTTTTTTTCTTTTTTCTTTTGCCCTACCCAGGTACGTAGGGAGTTTCTTGCCTTTTGGGAAGTCTGAGGTCTTCTGCCAGTTTTCAGTAGGTGTTCTGTAGGAGTTGTTCCACATGTAGATGTATTTCTGGTGTATTTGTGGGGAGGAAGGTGATCTCCACGTCTTACCCTTTTGCCATTTTGAAGCTCCTCCCAATAGTTTAGATTTTGAAGGGCATACAGTGTTTGTCTGAATTATTCAACTCTACTGTTGTAGCATGAAAATAGCCATAGGTAATATATGAAAGAATAAGCCTGACTTTGTTCTAGTAACGTTTTATTTACAAAAACTGCCAGTGGGTTGGGCTGGAGTTGGCCTACAGGCCATAATTTCCCGACCTCTGGTCTAAGTGCCCCAGTTAAAAGGCAGATTGTCAGATTTCATTGATAAAAAACACTTAAGAGGGCTTCCCTGGTGGCGCAGTGGTTGAGAGTCCGCCTGCCGATGCCGGGGACACGGGTTCATGCCCCGGTCCGGGAAGATCCCGCATGCTGCGGAGTGGCTAGGCCCGTGAGCCGTGGCCGCTGAACCTGCGTGTCTGGAGCCTGTGCTCCACAACGGGAGAGGCTGCAACAGTGAGAGGCCTGCGTACAGGAAAAAAAAAAAAAAACACTTAAGAAACTAGGAGTAGGAGGGAAATTCCTCAACTTGATAAAGGACATCTGTGAAAGCCCCACAGCCAGCATCATACTTAATGGTAAAAGACTGGAAGCGTTCCATCTAAGATCAGGAACAAGACAAGGGTGTCCATTCTCCTCACTTCTACTTAACATTGTCTTTGAGGCTCTAACCAGGACAAATAGGCCGGAAAATGAAATAAAATGTGTCCAGATTGGAAAGGAAGAAGTAAAATTATCGCTATTCACAGCTGACATGATCTTGAATATAGAAAATCCTAAGGAATCCATTAAAACACTACTAGAACTAATAAACAAGTTCAGCAAGATTGAAGAATATAAAATCAATATATAAAAATCAGTTGTATTTCTATACATTAGCAACAAATAATCCAAACAGGAAATTACAACAGCATCAAAAAGAATAAATACTTGGAAATAAATTTAACAAAAGTTCAAGACATATACATAGAAAACAACAAAACATCATTAAAATAAAGATCTAAATAAATGGAATGACACCCCATGTTCATGGATTAGGAGATAATGTTAAGATGGCAATACCCCCCAAATTGATCTACAGAACCAACACAATCCCTATCAAAATCATAGCTGCCTATTTTTAAAAACAGAAATTGACAAGCTGACACTAAAATTGATATGGGAATGCAAGGGACCCAGAATAGTTAAAACACTCCTGAAAAAGGAAAACAGAGTTGGAGACTCCCACTTTCTAATTTCAAAACTCACTATAAAACCACAGTAATCAAGACACTGTGGCACTGACATAATAACAGTGGCATCAACAGGCAGTTAGGTGTGAGTTTGAAGTCTGAGGTCATGGATTTAAAATTGAACTAGTTGACTCAGTTGTGAGATTTTTTCTCCAGCAAACTTTTCTTGCTTGAAGGCAGGCACAGAGAAGGTGAATGACAGGTTTCAGCTAGCATTTTGATGATGGGAGAGAGGGACAAGTGCAATAAATGCATATGCAAGAGAGGTTGTAATTTTTGACCATGAAATCTAAAGGAAACAAGTGAAACCAGGTGATACATAGGTAGGAAAGATTTATTTTTTCTTCTAATTTTCAGGTAGAAGGGTGTTTTTTCCATAAAATTAAAATAAAATATAACATATAAACAAAAAAGTGCAAAAAGTATTTTGTGTACAGACTGATGAATTTTCACAAAGTAAACATACTCTGTAACCAGCCCCCAGATCAAAAACCAGAATGTGGCCTGGCCTAACTCTGCCTGATGATGCCACTATGTTTCTCTGGGAGGCTGCACTTTGTGTCTTCACATGGACACTATTTCAAACCTTTTTCTCTCTCATCAAGCCTCCCATATCTCCTCCTTTACTTTCACTCCCATCTGTTGGCCTTGATTTTTATTTTATTGAGAAAATAGAAACCATTACAGAAAACTCTCACTTCTTTCCACCAACAAGTCTACAATCCTATCTGTACTTTCACCCATGTTTTCCTCTTACTTTCTCTTACAACTGAGTAAGCATTCATCCTCTTACCAAAAGCCAATATCTCACATACGCTTTGAAGGTTATCCCTCTTACCTCCTAAGAAACTTGCTCTTTGACTTAGTTATTCCCTCTCTCTTTTGTATCAATTTCTCTGTTTCCATGCAATCATTTCTATCAGCATAAACCTCTTATACTAGTCCCATTCTTTTAAAGAAAAAAAGTTTTGAATCTAGGTCATCCTTCAGCCACTGTTCTGCTTCTCTGATTCCCTTTACAACAAAACTTCCCAACCCAGTTGTCTGTAGTTGATGTCTCCACATCCTCACCTCTTCATCTCTCCTCAGCCCACAATTTTCCAGCTTCCATCTCCATCATAGTTCTTGAGATACTGTTCTTCCCAAGGTCAATAATTACCTCAGTATTGCCAAGTTCAGCAGTCACTGCTTTGTTTTCATTTTACTTGACTCCTCAACAGCACTCCTTTCTTCTTGAAATATTCTCCTCATTGTTTCTGTATTAGTCAGCTCAAGCTGCCATACAAATACATACACTGGGTGGCTTAAACAACAGAAATTTATTTCTCACAGTTCTGGAGGCTAGGATGTTCAAGATCAAGGTCCAACATGGTTTGAGTTTTGGTGAGGACTCTCTTCCTGGCTTGCTGATGGCCACCTTCTCACTGTGTCTTCATGTGGAGATATATATGTACATATGCAGAGAGAGAGAGAGAGAACGATCTCTGGTATCTCTCCCTCTTCTTATAAGGACACCAATCCTATTAGATTAGGGCCCTACCCTTTTGACCTCATTTAACCTTAACTTACTTACTCAAGACCCTGTCTCCAAATACAATCACGTAAGGGGTTAGGGTTTCAACATATGAATTTTGGAGGAACACAATTCAGTCCATAGTAGCTTCTGTAACACTAGTCTTTCCTGTTTTTTGTTCCTGCCTCGGCTTACTGCTCTACCTCTGGTTCCTTTGTTGGCTTCTCATCCTATAACTGACTCTAAATGTTGGCATTCTTCCATTCTCTTTATGGACCCTCTTCTCTTGCTACATTCTCTCCCTAGCAATGTTCATCAATTCTCATGGATTCAATTACCATCCGATGTTGATGATTTTCAAATTTGTATTTCCAGGTTTTCATATCAGCTGTCCATTTGAAATTTCCACTTTGATATCTCGTAGTAATATCAAACAACATGTTGAAAAGTGAAACTATTGTTTTTTTTCTACCAAACTTGCTTCCCATCCACAATCTTCCCCATTCCAGTTAATAGCATCAGCATCCATCCACAATTTTTCTAGCCAGAAACTTATGAATTCCTTGATTCCTTGCTCTGAAACCTTGATTTGCTTTCCTCTTGCCTTATTCTTCCCTGAAACAGATACACCAGTCAATCATGCCAATTGTAGTGCCAACATATATCTGGAATCCACCTCTGACTTCTACTGACACTATCTTAGTCAAGCCACACATGAGTCACTACAACAGAATCCCAACTGGTCTCTCTGGTTCCATTCTTGCCTCATCTAATTCATTCTCCACTTAGCAAAGTGATTTTTAAAACTGTTAAATAAATCATGTTACTTATTACATAGATCTATTCGATAACTTTCTATTACACTTTGGATAAAATTCAGAGTCAGGTATCATGACCTGTTAAGGCCCTGCATGATTGCACCTCTTTATAATTCGACACCCTCATCTTCTGCCATTCTCCACGTCATGTACTCTTCTTCATGCACACTGGTCTTTTTCTCACTTTCTTAAACAAGGCAGTCCCTTTCCTATTTCAAGGTCATTATGTATGCTGTTCTTTCCATTTATAGTGCTCCCCACTGACTTTTCTCAAGGCAAACTCCCTAGATCTCAGCATGAGGATCTCTTCCTCAGGAGATTTTTTCTCACCTTGTTTTTTTTTTTAATTTTATAAACAGCATTTAGTGTACAGAGTACTCTGAAGGAAGAAAAATATGTACAGCCATTTGTTTTCATTAATACATTTCTATTCTGTCCTGCAATACTGAAAAGGTGGAATGTGGCACAAAAATAACCCCTAGGAGTTACAAATTAGAAAACAACACTTTTAAAAAAGACTTTTACTTTTCTGTAGAAATATAAAAACTGTGGTTTATAGGGAAGAAATTAAACAAAATAAAGTCCAATCAATTGTTGAGGTGGCTTTAACACTTAAAGTTTTGTCCCTTAAACCCACTTGTCAACAGCAGTAAGTGTTTAAAATCTAAATATAAATAAATGGGCAGCTCTGACCGAATAGCAGCCCAGTTCGAGCAACTTACAGTAACACTTCAGTGTTCTCTGTGCAGAAATAATACCCCTTCCTGGCATTCTTATGGGGTACACACGCAGGAGAGCTTCACTTCATGCTGCAACCTACAACCGAACATCCATCCTCTCATCACATGGGGCCATCCACAACACCACTAAATGTACCAAAACTGATTTGTTTAAAAAAAAAAAGCAGAAACTAACACATTATTGTAAAGCAATTATACTCCAATAAATATGTTTTAAAAAATTAAAAAACAAGTGGATGGGGGAGACAGGAATAGATGACAATGTTAGACCTGCGCGGTCTCCTAGGAGTTTTGACTCGCCCAGGAAACAACAAGAGTCGGAAGTCGATGCAAAACGCAAGAGGTTTATTGAAGGCTGGTGCACTGGGGTTCCTTGGTCCTCACGCAGGAGGTCGAAGAAGGAACCCCGGTGCACCGGCCTTCAATAAACCTCTTGCGTTTTGCATCGACTTCCGACTCTTGTTGTTTCCTGGGCGAGTCGAAACTCCTAGGAGACCGCGCAGGTCTAACATTTGGGGGCTCGTCCGGGATTCCACTCGCCCCGGACCACAAGAACATCGGGAGTTGGAGGTACCAGGTAAGCTCGAGCTTGATTGTCTGTTTGTCCCTTGTTCTTTGTGGGCCATTATCGGAGGAAAGCCGTAAGAATCGGCTTATTATGGAATCTGTATCGGACCTCTGGCTAGGCAGACGTGCTAATAGCCGGCGTCCATGAGCCCTAGGGGACGCCCTGGTGGCTCATCTGGAAGGAGAGGCAAACTCTGTCTCCCCTTCACTCGGTTTCGGCAGTTCCCTTGGTGGTAACTGCCATCTGAAGAAGTTTCGGTTTTGAAGTGAGCTCGCGGTGGCCCATACGTATATGTGTTTCGTGGAGTTTTAACTGTTTCTGTATTGTGGTCTATTCTTCTTCTCTGACGGACGACAATGGGACAAACTATGACGACTTCTCTTTCCCTTACCCTAAGCTATTGGACCGAAGTTCGGGCCAGAGCCCATAATTTTTCGGTAGAGGTAAAGAAAGGAAAGTGGCAGACTTTGTGTGCCTCTGAATGGCCAACATTTCAGATAGGATGGCCCCCTGAAGGATCCTTTTTCTTAGACAAGATTAAGCTGCTGAAGTCTAAGATATTTAATATAGATCC